>NW_024882787.1:0-191959 GCF_019059575.1 Amphibalanus amphitrite | reverse complement strand
AAATCGTGAATTTTCGATTTCGCACAGTTGCGCGTTTCGCCGTTAGATTTAAGATGCTGTGGCAGCATATTGGGGGTGCGAGCCACCGTCCAAAAGTAACGTTAATTGTCACAGCAATGCAAGAAGTCTGCTATTGCTCAAGTTTGCTTTTTAAAAGAATTAACAAGTGATACGGTACGTTAAGAAGGCAAATGTATTCTTGAAATGGATTGTTTGGAGGCAACTAACCGGAATCATTCAGTCTTTTCTGAGCTCTGTTTGAGTTATTTTCTGTACCATCGACACAGACCACCGTGGCAGACGCACCGATGCTGCACTGAAACTGTCCGCCCGAAACATGGATAGCGTATCCCGATCGCGTGATAAAGACCACGCACTTATAACTTCCCACCGCCCCCGGCCGCCCGGCAGATGTCGTGCCGCGCGGTGCCGATAAGGCGCTGCAACCTGCGCGGCGTCGAATCTCGCCCTTATTGACACCGCCGGTCGGCGGCGTAACATGGTCCTCTTTAAGCCGTTTGAGGAGCCCCTAACAGTTAATACTTTTCAAAAAATGGGCATCATTGGACTCAGAAAAGAATACCGCACCACATGAGCCATGAGCCCGTATACTTTCCAAAATCGGTTTTTTTGAACAACCCTAAGGACCAGGTACCTCAGATTAGACCACAATCTTGGAATGCTTCAGGAAAGTCTTGTGAAGAACTGTAATCCGCTGCCTTGCGGCTCGATACCACCATTGGTCCTCGAGATGGGGGGAGGGGGAGAGAGTTCTGAATTCTGATACGACCCCCCAGGCAGACGTGGTACGAAATTAGCCCAGGCGATGCCGGTTAAGCAGTGATGTAAACTCTTTTCTTAAACCTAAAATAATTTTTATAGACTGATGAAGTAACCACAATTTTTCGTTTCGACTCCTTGCTCACGCATCGCCGGAGCGATAGCCTTTAGTCAGTCCTCTTCAATGATAACCGACCTTGAGCAGCCCGGAGTGCACAACACAGCACTTGGTGACTGGTCACGTTTGGCGTCGAAGAGCCGCGTGGGGAGAGGGGGCGTGGCGTGGCAGTGGCTCTCCCCCCGTGACCGTCTCTCTGGGCCGGCACTATATAACGGCGGCCCGCGGTCGTGGCGGCACAGCTGCACTCAGCGGCCCAAACAGCCGTCCAAAGCAGCTCCAGCATGGCCTTCAGACAGGTGAGTCGGTACCGCAAAAACATTTCGCGCCGACTCCAATTGATACTTTTTCATCTAGCCTGGCTCTATTTCCGCTACGTCACGTAACGGCAAATCCAGCACTGAGATAATCAATAATATGTGTTTTCATTCAGTACCAGGATCTTACTGCATCTTTACTTCTAAATAAGTGTACATTTCCCCCAAATCCAAATAACTCTGCCATACCTATAGCCCTCAAAGCACCATCAAAAGCATCATCTTACAACGCCGTGCTCCTTCTCAGGCGTGCACGGTGGCCCTCCTGGCCGCCTTTGCCTGGCCGACGGAGGAGGACATGGCGGAGGAGGGTTCTCCGGAGGCGGAGGACATGGCGGAGGAGGATTCTCTGGAGGAGGAGCATGGTGGGGAGGATTCTCCGGAGGTGGAGCATGGCGGGGGAGGCGGAGGCGGCGGTGGATATGGTGGTGGCTCCAGCGTCTCTTCAGGTTACGGAGCTCCCAGCAAGGGAAGCGGAGGCGGCGGTGGATATGGCGGTGGCTCCAGCGTCTCTTCAGGTTACGGAGCTCCCAGCGTCTCTTCAGGCTACGGAGCTCCAGCAAGGGAAGCGGAGGTGGCGGTGGATACAGCGTGGAGGAAGCGGAGGCGGCGGTGGATATGTGGTGGCTCCAGCGTCTCTTCAGCTACGGAGCTCCCAGCGTCTCTTCAGGTTACGGAGCTCCCAGCAAGGGAAGCGGAGGCGGCGGTGGATATGGTGGTGGCTCCAGCGTCTCTTCAGGCTACGGAGCTCCAGCGCTCTTCAGGTTACGGAGCTCCCAGCAAGGGAAGCGGAGGCGGGCGGTGGATGGTTGGTGGCTCCAGCGTCTCTTCAGGCTACGGAGCCCCAGCGTCTCTTCAGGCTACGGAGCTCCCAGCAAGGGAAGCGGAGGTGCGGTGGTACAGCAGTGGAGGAAGCGGAGGCGGCGGTGGATATGGTGTTGGCTCCAGCGTCTCTTCAGGCTACGGAGCTCCCAGCAAGGGAAGCGGAGGCGCGGCGTGGATACAGCAGTGGAGGAGGCGGAGGCGGCGGTGGATATGGTGGTGGCTCCAGCGTCTCTTCAGCTACGGAGCTCCCAGCGTCTCTTCAGGTTACGGAGCTCCCAGCAAGGGAAGTGGAGGGGCGGTGGATATGGTGGTGGCTCCAGCGTCTCTTCAGGCTACGGAGCTCCCAGCGTCTCTTCAGGTTACGGAGCTCCCAGCAAGGGAAGCGGAGGCGGCGGTGGATATGGTGGTGGCTCCAGCGCCTCTTCAGGTTACGGAGCTCCCAGTAAGGGAAGCGAGGCGGCGGTGGATCTGGTGGTGGCTCTAGCGTCTCTTCAGGCTACGGAGCTCCCAGCAAGGGAAGCGGAGGCGGCGGTGGATACAGCAGTGGAGGAAGCGGAGGCGGCGGTGGAATATGGTGGTGGCTCTAGCGTCTCTTCGGGTTACGGAGCTCCCAGCGTCTCTTCAGGCTACGGAGCTCCCAGCAAGGGAAGCGGAGGCGGCGGTGGATACAGCATGGAGGAGGCGGAGGCGGCGGTGGATATGGTGGTGGCTCCAGCGTCTCTTCAGGTTACGGAGCTCCCAGCAAGGGAAGCGGAGGCGGCGGTGGATATGGTGGTGGCTCCAGCGTCTCTTCAGGTTACGGAGCTCCCAGTAAGGGAAGCGGAGCGGCGGTGGATATGGTGTGGCTCTACGTCTCTTCGGGTTACGGAGCTCCCAGCGTCTCTTCAGGCTACGGAGCTCCCAGCAAGGGAAGCGGAGGCGGCGGTGGATATGGTCGTGGCTCCAGCGTCTCTTCGGGATACGGAGCTCCCAGTAAGGGAAGCGGAGCGGCGGTGGATATGGCGGTGGTTCCAGCGTCTCGTCAGGTTACGGAGCTCCCAGCAAGGGAAGCGGAGGCGGCGGTGGATATGGTGGTGGCTCTAGCGTCTCTTCAGGTTACGGAGCTCCCAGCGTCTCTTCAGGCTACGGAGCTCCCAGCAAAGGAAGCGGAGGCGGCGGTGGATATGGTGGTGGCTCCAGCGTTTCTTCAGGCTACGGAGCTCCCAGTGTCTCTTCAGGTTACGGAGCTCCCAGCAAGGGAAGCGGAGGCGGCGGCGGCTACAGCAGTGGAGGAGGCGAGGCTCCAGTTACGGAAGCATCCCAAGCTCCAGTGGCGTGGAGGAAAGTACGAGCCAAGGTCGTCATCACATTATTCGGGATAGTCGGTTAAGCGCTGGATTGCCAATGAATGTGTGGATGATGCCCCGTGCCAGTTTTGCTACTCTTCTTTATTTTTTATTGCAAGCGCCTTTAAGAAACACCATTCAGTAATGTTTCATGCCCGCTGTATGATGCAGTTACATGCTTCTCGAACATTTCGATAGAAACTATCGTTTCATTACAGGTTTGCGTACCAAGAACTGGCAATCGTCCATGAAATTGCTTCTGGTATGATAATCTACTTGCATTATGAAAATGATCGATCAGAGCCAACGTCGCTAACATAGGTACCTACTTGCTTGCCTTCTAGACTGAGATTGATGCACAGCTTAAGTGTTCCTACTCTTACCTCTCACGCTCAAGTGTCGCGTTTTATTTATGAATGTTGTGTGATATGTAAATACAACGCTGTATGCCTACTATATGCATTGCTTTTACGTTTCCCTAATAGGACGGGAACCGGGGGAGGGGGGGGGGGGAGGGCATTGGGGGCAGGTTACCCCTCAACTCTGGGGCCGTGGGGGCGGTGCCCGTACACAACTTTGAGACGGAATACTGCACTTTTTTGCAATGTTTTCTTATGTTGAAAAAGCTAAGGGATGAAAAATAAGTGGCCTAAACCGGCCAGAAAACTTGATTTGGGGGTACCCCAGGGTCTCAGAGGATTGCAAACTTGTTTAGGCTTGGTCAGTTAACTTGACCTGGTGACCTGACCTGACATGACCTGGGGTCAAAATTTCACACCTTGTCCAAAACCAATTATGTCCCTAGACTCTATATGTAAATTCGTAGCAATGATGACGATGGAAAGCTGCGGCATTTCTTGACGGTGCAAATTTCCACATATACACTTCGTAGGTATAATGACGTCATAAGTCTGTGGAATTACTAGCTCGTGAACTGAAATTCGGAGTCCGTCACGAATCCTATATTTAGGCATCGAGCGCCGCGCCGGGCAACTCGAACCCGGACCTCACTACCGGAAGCTCAGCATTAGGTATAGGTATATGCGTGCCAATTGCACGACGGGAGGGACCGACATAAGCTTGGCGCGATTTCTACCCATTCGCGATTTCATATATACTAGATGGCATGTTTTGCGCTATAACTTTATGTTTTGATTAAATTGGTTTTACGGATGCATTATGCTGGGTTAAAAAATCGTTTTATTTTATTATTTGGGTTTCTACCCTGCCCATACCCTACCTGCCCATACCCTACCCCTGCCCATACCCTACCCTGCCCATACCCAACTTCTATCCTATCCTACCCATCACCTAACCATACTCTGCCCTGCCCATACCCTGCCCTGCCCTACTATAACCCTGCCCATACCCTACCCGCCCATACCCAACTTCTACCCTATCCTACCCTCCCTACCCTGCCCAACCTACTCTGCCCATACACTACTTAGTACTTATACCCTAGATGGCCAGCTTTGCGCGGTAACGTATTGCGATGTTCCGAGTTACGCAATACGTATATGTCCGTGAGGATACAAATTTCGGTATATTGAACTGAGACTAAGAATGATCTGTTGCTGGGTCGATCCCCGACGGTAAGCCAACTCGTTTCTGTAGCATACCGAGCCCTCCCGGCAGTTGCCGGCTAGCCGAATGCTCCCTGGGAATGAATGCGGGCGAAAAACTTGAACTGACCGGCCGCGAACCTCCTCCTCCGGATTTCCAGTCCGACACTTTAGCCACTCGCCGCGCGGTCAGTAGGCGCTAGGCAGTTATTGACAGCTATAAAGCATAGAGTAGTATTCCCATGTCGCCCCGCTGCGTTCAATCCAGGCGCTGCATCGCCGGTAAAAACGCGTCGAAAACGGTACAATGATTGCTCTGTTTTCTAAGAGCCCTTGATGACTTTTTGAAAATATTTTGGGTGGATATTGATCAGAAAAGAGTGCTCTTTCAATATATTAAGGACTTTTAGCCATAAGTCTACGTTATCAATATATTATGATGTTGTAAAGGTAAGCGTGCCTGTTTCACGTAAAACTCGCAATTTGTAAGCGTTTAATTATAAAGATGTGCGAGTGAATGGGCAAAAAATATATTTTCTGAACAGTTCAGATCCTTTTGTAGTCCGTGAAATGCATCCCGTGTCATTCCAATGCATCGTTTTCAAATGCCAACGTTTTCCCTGAAATGTGTAAAAATGCCCGTTTTCTCGAGATTAGAGGCTATTTCTTTGCACGTGGTACATACGTAAGAAAAAATTATTGCATACGATAGACCCATCTCTTCTGTATCCATCAGCGAAAACCGCATGTGGCTGCGACTTACGGTTGCCGAGATATAAGCTCGGGAAAGGAGCGCTGCAGGCCCAATTTTCGCCCGTTGGCGGTTTTCGCCGGCCACGTGTTAGCCTATGGGAGCACCCTTTTGCACGTGCCGACGGCGCACCCCTGGTCTGATCACGCCCAATTTTAATACAAGGCCGCCCCCCCATAGATTCGGCATGCCAAATTTTCACGCCGATACGCGGCGCCTTTCAGCGCAATAAGACACATAAGGCATGACAACGGATGGATGGAGAACGCACGGACGACTTATAAATCATAATATAGACTAGCATTTGAGTGAGCCCCAATAGAGCCGTTGCGAAGCCCACAGGAGTCGCGCGCGGCCCTCAGATGCCAATTTTGAAAGCCAGGAACCTTTGGTCACCAGAGGTCGTGTACCTAGCTCTCTCTCTCCCGCCGCCACACACTACTCGTATATGGGTAAATGTCATAGTCTGAAAATGCTCTCTGGGTTTCACATGCTTGTTCAAAGCAGAGGTAGGTATCTGTACTTTTCCGAATTGTTTTATACTGGTAAGGTAAGGTCATGAATCCGCGTGCCCGACCTTCCAGTATATGCTACACCGATCCGTCGCCATGGTGCAGTGGCCCGACCGGTGGAAACCCGTGGACGAGAAATGGTAGGTACTGGTGATTTTGCCTTAAATTGAGCTTAAAGATTCCACACGCAGAACGAGATGAATGAAGCATAAGTATGGCCAACTGCGCGGCGCCTCGCGGGCGTAAAAATGAGCCGATCACCCTCCGGTGACGGATAAATGTTATGTCCCGCGAGTGTGAGTTTGGCCCCCCCTTTTGCTAGCGGCTGCGACCGCCAGTGCAATTGGCCCAGCCGTTCCTTCTATAGGGCCGACCCCTCACGTGCGCACGTTCAGTCGTCCACCGCACCTGTATCACATGACCATGCATCGCCTGGTGAGTGCCCTGCCCACCCACAGTTCAATTTTCAGCACAATCGGCCCAGTAGTGGCTGAGTTGTTGCAATAAAATTTACTTATTTACTGGCGAATCCCCTTAGCGAGCGGTGCCCTGCGCCGGTGTTCGTTGTCAAAGTTCAATGACCTGCCGGCTCTGCTGCTTTTCGTTCAGTTTTGGCAGCGAAGAAAATGAGCCAAGAGCACGTGCTCTCCGCTCGGCGCCAGCCGCGCCCGTCATGCGAGAGAGATTCACGCGCTGACGGCGCACCCCTGGACCAATCAGCCCCAAGTTTAATACAAAGGCGCCCACGCCCCAGATTGGCATGCCAAATTTCACGTCGCTACGCGGCGCCGTTCCGGCGCATTAAGACACATAAGGCATGACACACGCACGAGACATCTATAATTCATAATATATATATATAGATATATATATATATATATATATATATATATATATATATATTATATATATATAATAGATATATATAATATATATATATATATAATATATCTATATAATAGATATATAATATATATATATATATAATATATCTATATATATATATATATATATATATATATATATTATATAATAATATATATATATATACATATATATTATGAATTATAAGATGTCTGTGCGTGTGTCATGCCTTATGTGTCTTAATGCGCCGGAACGGCGCCGCGTAGCGACGTGAAATTTGGCATGCCCAATCTGTGGGCGTGGGCGGCCTTTGTATTAAAATTTGGGGCTGATTGGTCCAGGGGTGCGCCGTCAGCGCGTGAATCTCTCTCGCATGACGGGCCGCGGCTGGCGCCGAGCGGAGAGCACGTGCTCTTGGCTCATTTTCTTCGCTGCCAAAACTGAACGAAAAGCAGCAGAGCCGGCAGGTCATTGAACTTTGACAACGAACACCGGCGCAGGGCACCGCTCGCTAAGGGGATTCGCCAGTAAATAAAGTAAATTTATCCTTGCAACAACTCAGCCACTACTGGGCCGATTGTGCTGAAAATTGAACTGTGGGTGGGCAGGGCACTCACCAGGCGATGCATGGTCATGTGATACAGGTGCGGTGGACCGACTGAACGTGCGCACGTGAGGGGTCGGCCCTATATCTAAGGAACGGCTGGGCCAATTGCACTGGCGGTCGCAGCCGCTAGCAAAAGGGGGGGCCAAACTCACACTCGCGGGACATAACATTTATCCGTCACCGGAGGGTGATCGGCTCATTTTTTACGCCCGCGAGGCGCCGCGCAGTTGGCCATACTTATGCTTCATTCATCTCGTTCTTGCGTGGAATCTTTAAGCTCAATTTAAGGCAAAATCACCAGTACCTACCATTTCTCGTCCCACGGTGTTTCCACCGGTCGGGCCACTGCACCATGGCGACGGATCGGTGTAGCATATACTGGAAGGTCGGGCACGCGGATTCATGACCTTACCTTACCAGTATAAAACAATTCGGAAAAGTACAGATACCTACCTCTTGCTTTGAACAAGCATGTGAAACCCAGAGAGCATTTTCAGACTATGACATTTACCCATATACGAGTAGTTGTGTGGCGGCGGGAGAGAGAAGCTAGGTACACCGACCTCTGGTGACCAAAGGTTCCTGGCTTTCAAAATTGGCATCTGAGGGCCGCGCGCGACTCCTGTGGGCTTCGCAACGGCTCTATTGGGGCTCACTCAAATGCCTAGTCTATATTATGATTTATAAGTCGTCCGTGCGTTCTCCATCCATCCGTGTGTCATGCCTTATGTGTCTTATTGCGCCTGAAAGGCGCCGCGTATCGGCGTGAAATTTGGCATGCCGAATCTATGGGCGTGGGCGGCCTTTGTATTAAAATTTGGGCGTGATCAGACCAGGGGTGCGCCGTCGGCACGTGCAAAAGGGTGCTCCCATAGGCTTAACACGTGGCCGGCGAAAACCGCCAACGGGCGAAAATTGGGCCTGCAGCGCTCCTTTCCCGAGCTTATATCTCGGCAACCGTAAGTCGCAGCCACATGCGGTTTTCGCTGATGGATACAGAAGAGATGGGTCTATCGTATGCAATAAGTTTTTTCTTACGTATGTACCACGTGCAAAGAAATAGCCTCTAATCTCGAGAAAACGGGCATTTTTTACACATTTCAGGGAAAACGTTGGCATTTGAAAACGATGCATTGGAATGACACGGGATGCATTTCACGGACTACAAAAGGATCTGAACTGTTCAGAAAATATATTTTTTTGCCCATTCACTCGCACATCTTTATAATTAAACGCTTACAAATTGCGAGTTTTACGTGAAACAGGCACGCTTACCTTTACAACATCATAATATATTGATAACGTAGACTTATGGCTAAAAGTCCTTAATATATTGAAAGAGCACTCTTTTCTGATCAATATCCACCCAAAATATTTTCAAAAAGTCATCAAGGGCTCTTAGAAACAGAGCAATCATTGTACCGTTTTCGACGCGTTTTTACCGGCGATGCAGCGCCGTGGATTGAACGCAGCCGGGGCGACATGGGAATACTACTCTATGCTTTATAGCTGTCAATAACTCGCCTAGCGCCTACTGACCGCGCGGCCGAGTGGCTAAAGTGTCGGACTGGAAATCCGGAGGCAGGAGGTTCGCGGCCGGTCAGTTCCAAGTTTTTCGCCCGCATTCATTCCCAGGGAGCATTCGGCTAGCCGGCAACTGCCGGGAGGGCTCGGTATGCTACAGAAACGAGTTGGCTTACCGTCGGGGATCGACCCAGCAACAGATCATTCTTAGTCTCAGTTCAATATACCGAAATTTGTATCCTCACGGACATATACGTATTGCGTAACTCGGAACATCGCAATACGTTACCGCGCAAAGCTGGCCATCTAGGGTATAAGTACTAAGTAGTGTATGGGCAGAGTAGGTTGGGCAGGGTAGGGACGGGTAGGATAGGGTAGAAGTTGGGTATGGGCCGGGTAGGGTATGGGCAGGGTTATAGTATGGGCAGGGCAGGGTATGGGCAGGGCAGAGTATGGTTAGGTGATGGGTAGGATAGGATAGAAGTTGGGTATGGGCAGGGTAGGGTATGGGCAGGGTAGGGTATGGGCAGGTAGGGTATGGGCAGGGTAGAAACCCAAATAATACAAATAAAACGATTTTTTAACCCAGCATAATGCATCCGTAAAACCAATTTAATCAAAACATAAAGTTATAGCGCAAAACATGCCATCTAGTATATATGAAATCGCGAATGGGTAGAAATCGCGCCAAGCTTATGTCGGTCCCTCCCGTCGTGCAATTGGCACGCATATACCTATACCTAATGCTGAGCTTCCGGTAGTGAGAGTCCGGGTTCGAGTTGCCCCGGCGCGGCGCTCGATGCCTAAATATAGGATTCGTGACGGACTCCGAATTTCAGTTCACGAGCTAGTAATTCCACAGACTTATGACGTCATTATACCTACGAAGTTGTATATGTGGAAATTTGCACCGTCAAGAAATGCCGCAGCTTTCCATCGTCATCATTGCTACGAATTTTACATATAGAGTCTAGGGACATAATTGGTTTTGGACAAGGTGTGAAATTTTTGACCCCAGGTCATGTCAGGTCAGGTCACCAGGTCAAGTTAACTGACCAAGCCTAAACAAGTTTGCAATCCTCTGATGACCCTGGGGTACCCCCAAATCAAGTTTTCTGGCCGGTTTTAGGCCACTTATTTTTCATCCCTTAGCTTTTTCAACATAAGAAAACATTTGCAAAAAAGTGCAGTATTCCGTCTCAAAGTTGTGTACGGGCACCGCCCCCACGGCCCCAGAGTTGAGGGGTAACCTGCCCCCAATGCCCTCCCCCCCCCCCCCCTCCCCCGGTTCCCGCTCCTATTAGGGAAACGTAAAAGCAATGCATATAGTAGGCATACAGCGTTGTATTTACATATCACACAACATTCATAAATAAAACGCGACACTTGAGCGTAGAGGTAAGAGTAGGAACACTTAAGCTGTGCATCAATCTCAGTCTAGAAAGGCAAGCAAGTAGGTACCTATGTTAGCGACGTTGGCTCTGATCGATCATTTTCATAATGCAAGTAAGATTATCATACCAGAAGCAATTTCATGGACATCGATTGCCAGTTCTTGGTACGCAAACCTGTAATGTAAACGATAGTTTCTATCGAAATGTTCGAGAAGCATGTAACTGCATCATACAGCGGGCATGAACATTACTGAATGGTGTTTCTTAAAGGCGCTTGCAATAAAAAATAAAGAAGAGTAGCAAAACTGGCACGGGGCATCATCCACAACATTCATTGGCAATCCAGCGCTTAACCGACTATCCCGAATAATGTGATGACGACCTCCTTGGCTCGTACTTTCCTCCACCGCCACTGGAGCTTGGGATGCTTCCGTAACTGGAGCCTCCGCCTCCTCCACTGCTGTAGCCGCCGCCGCCTCCGCTTCCCTTGCTGGGAGCTCCGTAACCTGAAGAGACACTGGGAGCTCCGTAGCCTGAAGAAACGCTGGAGCCACCACCATATCCACCGCCGCCTCCGCTTCCTTTGCTGGGAGCTCCGTAGCCTGAAGAGACGCTGGGAGCTCCGTAACCTGAAGAGACGCTAGAGCCACCACCATATCCACCGCCGCCTCCGCTTCCCTTGCTGGGAGCTCCGTAACCTGACGAGACGCTGGAACCACCGCCATATCCACCGCCGCCTCCGCTTCCCTTACTGGGAGCTCCGTATCCCGAAGAGACGCTGGAGCCACGACCATATCCACCGCCGCCTCCGCTTCCCTTGCTGGGAGCTCCGTAGCCTGAAGAGACGCTGGGAGCTCCGTAACCCGAAGAGACGCTAGAGCCACCACCATATCCACCGCCGCCTCCGCTTCCCTTACTGGGAGCTCCGTAACCTGAAGAGACGCTGGAGCCACCACCATATCCACCGCCGCCTCCGCTTCCCTTGCTGGGAGCTCCGTAACCTGAAGAGACGCTGGAGCCACCACCATATCCACCGCCGCCTCCGCCTCCTCCACTGCTGTATCCACCGCCGCCTCCGCTTCCCTTGCTGGGAGCTCCGTAGCCTGAAGAGACGCTGGGAGCTCCGTAACCCGAAGAGACGCTAGAGCCACCACCATATCCACCGCCGCCTCCGCTTCCTCCACTGCTGTATCCACCGCCGCCTCCGCTTCCCTTGCTGGGAGCTCCGTAGCCTGAAGAGACGCTAGAGCCACCACCATATCCACCGCCGCCTCCGCTTCCCTTACTGGGAGCTCCGTAACCTGAAGAGGCGCTGGAGCCACCACCATATCCACCGCCGCCTCCGCTTCCCTTGCTGGGAGCTCCGTAACCTGAAGAGACGCTGGGAGCTCCGTAGCCTGAAGAGACGCTGGAGCCACCACCATATCCACCGCCGCCTCCACTTCCCTTGCTGGGAGCTCCGTAACCTGAAGAGACGCTGGGAGCTCCGTAGCCTGAAGAGACGCTGGAGCCACCACCATATCCACCGCCGCCTCCGCCTCCTCCACTGCTGTATCCACCGCCGCCTCCGCTTCCCTTGCTGGGAGCTCCGTAGCCTGAAGAGACGCTGGAGCCACCACCATATCCACCGCCGCCTCCGCTTCCTCCACTGCTGTATCCACCGCCACCTCCGCTTCCCTTGCTGGGAGCTCCGTAGCCTGAAGAGACGCTGGGAGCTCCGTAGCCTGAAGAGACGCTGGAGCCACCACCATATCCACCGCCGCCTCCGCTTCCCTTGCTGGGAGCTCCGTAACCTGAAGAGACGCTGGGAGCTCCGTAGCCTGAAGAGACGCTGGAGCCACCACCATATCCACCGCCGCCTCCGCTTCCCTTGCTGGGAGCTCCGTAACCTGAAGAGACGCTGGGAGCTCCGTAGCCTGAAGAGACGCTGGAGCCACCACCATATCCACCGCCGCCTCCGCTTCCTCCACTGCTGTATCCACCGCCACCTCCGCTTCCCTTGCTGGGAGCTCCGTAGCCTGAAGAGACGCTGGGAGCTCCGTAACCTGAAGAGACGCTGGAGCCACCGCCATATCCACCGCCGCCTCCGCTTCCCTTGCTGGGAGCTCCGTAACCTGAAGAGACGCTGGAGCCACCACCATATCCACCGCCGCCTCCGCCTCCCCCGCCATGTCCTCCACCTCCGGAGAATCCTCCTCCACCATGTCCTCCTCCTCCAGAGAATCCTCCTCCGCCATGTCCTCCGCCTCCGGAGAACCCTCCTCCGCCATGTCCTCCTCCGTCGGCCAGGCAAAGGCCGGCCAGGAGGGCCACCGTGCACGCCTGAGAAGGAGCACGGCGTTGTAAGATGATGCTTTTGATGGTGCTTTGAGGGCTATTAGGTATGGCAGAGTTATTTGGATTTGGGGGAAATGTACACTTTATTTAGAAGTAAAGATGCAGTAAGATCCCTGGTACTGAATGAAAACACATATTATTGATTAGCTCTCAGTGCTGGATTTGCCGTTACGTTGACGTAGCGGAAATAGAGCCAGGCTAGATGAAAAAGTATCAATTGGAGTCGGCGCGAAATGTTTTTGCGGTACCGACTCACCTGTCTGAAGGCCATGCTGGAGCTGCTTTGGACGGCTGTTTGGGCCGCTGAGTGCAGCTGTGCCGCCACCGACCGCGGGCCGCCGTTATATAGTGCCGGCCCAGAGAGACGGTCACGGCTGGGGAGAGCCACTGCCACGCCACGCCCCCTCTCCCCCACGCGGCTCTTCGACGCCAAACGTGACCCAGTCACCAAGTGCTGTGTTGTGCACTCCGGGCTGCTCAAGGTCGGTTATCATTGAAGAGGACTGACTAAAGGCTATCGCTCCGGCGATGCGTGAGCAAGGAGTCGAAACGAAAAATTGTGGTTACTTCATCAGTCTATAAAAATTATATTTTAGGTTTAAGAAAAGAGTTTACATCACTGCTTAACCCGGCATCGCCTGGGCTAATTTCGTACCCACGTCTGCCTGGGAGGGTCGTATCAGAATTCAGAACTCTCTCTCCCCCCTCCCCCCATCTCGAGGACCAATGGTGGTATCGAGCCGCAAGGCAGCGGATTACAGTTCTTCACAAGACTTTCCTGAAGCATTCCAAGATTGTGGTCTAATTCTGAGGTACCTGGTCCTTAGGGTTGTTCAAAAAAACCGAATTTTGGAAAAGTATACGGGCTCATGGCTCATGTGGTGCGGTATTCTTTTCTGAGTCCAATGATGCCCATTTTTTTGAAAAGTATTAACTGTTAGGGGCTCCTCAAACGGCTTAAAGAGGACCATGTTACGCCCGCCGACCGGCCGGTGTCAATAAGGGCGAGAATTCGACGCCGCGCACGGGTGGCAGCGCCTTATCGGCACCGCGCGGCACGACATCTGCCGGGCGGCCGGCCGGGCGGTGGGAAGTTATAAGTGCGTGGTCTTTATCACGCGATCGGGATACGCTATCCCATGTTTTCGGGGCGGACAGTTTCAGTGCAGCATCGGTGCGTCTGCCACGGTGGTCTGTGTCGATGGTACAGAAAATAACTCAAACAGAGCTCAGAAAAGACTGAATGATTCCGGTTAGTTGCCTCCAAACAATCCATTTCAAGAATACATTTGCCTTCTTAACGTACCGTATCACTTGTTAATTCTTTAAAAAGCAAACTCTGAGCAATAGCAGACTTCTTTGCATTGCTGTTGACAATTAACGTTACTTTTGGACGGTGGCTCGCACCCCCAATATGCTGCCACGCATCTTAAATCTAACGGCGAAACGCGCAACTGTGCGAGAATCGAAAATTCACGATTTACGTACAGCAAGAGCTGGCAATGCACAAGAACAGAATATGGAGACCCGGAAGTCATCGGTCCAAGTTTGGGGGTGGGTTTGACGAGCATGGGCGTCACCAATGTCATTATGCAGATACGTTGATGTCAAATGCTGAAGCAACAGAATCGACGCCAGGTTTAACTTAGATTAGCAGGCCGAAATAAAACATAGCATGTCCGGGAATGACAGGGTGGCCACCCTGACAGTGTGACGAAGTGAGACATGAGTAGAGACATTAGCCGGAGTACACTCGGGGGCAGATTGATGTTCCACCACTCCCTACCCATCGGGCTCCCATGGCTCCCGCACTGGCTGCTGTCAGTGGCAGGACTGGCAGCACTGGCATTGGCAGGCAGTGCTGAGCAGTGCTGAGGGCAGGCAACACTGGCAGCAGCCACTGCTGATCCATGGGAGCCTGATGGGTAGGGAGTGGTGGAACATCAATCTGCCCCCGAGTGTACCTATAAAGCGCCGTTTATCCAATCCTTCGAGCATAAGCGACGCCGGCAGTCCGGCCAGGGCGGCCGTGCCCACCGATGCCGATCAAGACCCGAATCCAGACCCGGCATAGAACACATCTCTGCCCTGACGTGACACATTACCCCGGTGTGTCACTCATGACGGATAGACCAATGCAGGAGCCTTGCCAGCTCCTGTTGTACCTACTTCGTTAAAGTTTCGATTCTCGCTAAGTTGCCGTTTCGTCGTTGGAATAGAGTTACGCGGCAGCATATTGGAGCTGCGAGTCACCGTCCAAAAGCAACTTAAATTGTCAACAGCAATGCAAAGAAGTCTGTTATTGCTCAGAGCTTGCTTTTAGAAGAATTAAAAAGTGATACAGTACGTTAAGAAGGCAGCTGTATTCTTGAAATGGATTGTTTCGAGGCAACTATCCGGAATTATTCAGTCTTTTCTGAGCTCTGTTTGAGTTATTTTCTGTACCATCGACACAGACCACCGTGGCAGACGCACCGATGCTGCACTGAAACTTTCCGCCCCGAAAACATGGGATAGCTCACCCCGATCGTGTGCAAGAAGACCACGCGCTTGTAACTTCCCACTGCCCAGCCGGCCGCCCGGCAGATGCCGTTGCGCGCGGTGCCGATAAGGCGCTGCCGCCGGCGCGCGGCGTCGAGTTCTCGCCCTTATTGACACCGGCCGGTCGGCGGGCGTAACATGGTCCTCTTTAAGCCGTTTGAGCAGCGCCTAGCAGTAATACTTTTCGGAAAAAAGGGTATCATTGGTCTCAGAAAAGAATACCGCACCACATGAGCCATGAGCCCATATACTTTTCCAAAAATCGTTTTTTTTTAACAACCTTCTGGTCCTGCCTGAAGAGGCTTATGAACAGCGGAATCAGTAACTTAGCCGAAGCGACTTTCAAGGCTTACCCTGGCGTTGATAAATCATGGCACATCCTCTGTACACATAGGGTTTCCAAACATATGCTCCTGTTTTTTTATGACAATTTTAGATTGCATTACTTGAAGTCTATTTTTTATGAGGCAGGTGAAAAACCGGATCATACAACAGCGTCACAGCTGAACAGCTGATGGATTAGGAGGCTTCAGCGACGTGCCTCCAGTTAAGTCTACCGGACATCACATGTAAGATTTAGCCAATTACCTTGTTTTATTTTTAATCTATGGCATAAGGCCCAACGCCCCAGGTCGTGGGGCGTTTTGTCCCGGGGTGGGACAAAATGCCTCACTTGCAGTTGCTTCAGAAATCATTTTCTAGCTGGGAATCTCATCAAAACTGAATGAATCTGAGGGATGGAATTGAAAGAAAAATGTTCTAAAAATGCACGGAGCACAAAGTTGCCCTTTCAGGTGTTGTGGGTCGTGGGACAAAAGTTATTTAGCAAAATAAATTAATCTGGGGCGTCTTGCCTCAGGCTACACTAACCATCGACCATTGTTTCCGTAAATTTTAATTAACTTTTCCGGCTTCCCTTCACAGCACGATTGCAATTAAATTGAACGCAGGGGCGTCGCCACGGATTTTTGAGTGGGGGGTCGGGTTTCTAGTCTTCACCCGATGGGTAGGGGTGTTTTTTTTTTTTGCCACACTTCCCAGTGTTGTGCGTGCGTATGTGTGTGTGTGCGTGTGTAACAAATCGGCGCGCAGCGCCGCCAAATTTGGTATAACCTATTAGGTAGGTATACCTACGAGTGCCTACATCACTTGCGTAAAAATTATCACTGGTCACTTAAGGTCAGGTCGTCATGTCAAGTTCAGTTACATATACGGTATACCTCTACAAAAACTTTCCCCTCTCGCCATTCTTGTAGCTTTTCTCCCATAACTTCGAAATTTGGTACACTGTATAGGTACCTAATGTATGGGGTTATACGTGTCAGCAATTCATGATTCTAGCTGAGGATTTACATCTATGATCTGAAGACAGGTCAAATACGTGACCTCATCATGAGAAAATAATGAGAAATTAGAAAAAGCACGAATGCCTCCTGCTTTGAAAAAGTTCGTCAGAAAGGCAAAATATCTTTGGAGCCATGACAAATCAGCTCATCATTGCCAGGGACAGGGTGCAACTTATGGCGAGTGATGACTCGAAAGGTCATTAGTGGAAATGTCCATCGATGGCCACCAGCATTTTTTTCTACAACTTTTGACGAAGACGCGGTAGAGCAATGACAGCACCTGGAAGGTGTTCACTTTTCAGCTCAACAACACGAATCCATTCATATGCAGCAGGAGGTCCTTTTTCGATCAGGACATAACGTTGACCTGAGGTCGTTTTAACGTTAATTCTGAATGGTCAAATTTTAACTCATGTGACGCGTCTCAAAGAGATCAAGACGGTGGTGACAAGACAACATATGTACATACCATACAAATTCACGGAATCGAAAGTTATTGCAAAGCAGATGTTTCGGCAGAATCTGTCCAGTTAGCTGTTTGCCTTCTTATGGGCCAAACATAGACCTGAGATGAAATCTAACGCGAAGCTAGCGAAAGAGCGTTAAAAGAGCTATCGAATAGTTTTCTGCTTCACTGTAGCCCTTCTATTGGTGGTTTCCCAGTCGCTAACGTATAACGTATACTAAACTAACGCTGAGGCATGCTTTCGACCCCTGATCGATCTACAGGTTTGCGGAAAAAAGAGCATGCTGCCCGTGACGAGAGAAAGCCGATGATACCCATTTACAAGTTTTCGTGTCATCTCAGGACTCAGGTCATCGCCAATAAGTATAGAGAAACTCGGGACCTGCCAGAACTTAACGAATGTAAGTTGTGATGGTTTTTCGAGGTTCTGATTACGAATGTTATCTTAGTTTTGAACGAAGATGATGACTCCATGCATTTGTCAGGTCAGGTCAGATCGACCAGTACCTAAAAGTGGATGACAACCACCGATTGCTTCCTAGCATGCTATATGAATAAGCAACACAACTACTTCTTAAATGTTCAGATGGGCGCTAAGTTCAAAATCAGCTCCAAAAACTACCCTATCAATTAAAAGCACGTTATGAAAATATAGTGAACTAAGGTCATCTTTATTTGAATCAGGGATATCGATTTATTTTAAGTATAGGTGATTAACTCGAGCGCACCGGAAGTTGTGTTGCAATCGGCTCCTTTTTGCGCGACTTCTTTGCGAAAGCCCGAGACGGTTCCATCTGACTCCCTTTCCCCTACATGTGCACTGTACAGCTAGTTGTGACGGTAGCCATGGGGCTGAGGCTAGTTTGTAGTTTTGTAGTTAGGTACTGATCCGACGAATCGACTGCGACCAATTTTTTTTTAAACGATCAGACGAACGCTCGGGGCAGTTTTGGCGCGTCCAATCCTTTGAGGGATAAAAAGGTACTAGGATGGGGGCTACTTAAAAACATTGTTGTGCTGGTGTTCCCCGCCCACAGCTAATTGACCTTTAGGTAATTGGCTAATTGGCTTTAGGGAGCTCTTGAAGCGATTTTGAATCTGATGTACATATTTGTTGGTGTTGCTGACGCCTGCTTCACTGACATAAAAGCTAAAAAAGCATACTCAGCATCGCAAAAAGTGGGGGGGGGGTCGACACCCCCAGTTTTCAAGAGTGGGGGGGTCACGACCCCCCCGACCCCCCCGTCGGCGACGCCCCTGATTGAACGCATAGGTTGGTATACCATGTTTCCCACGACAGCAATTTTACAGCAACGTGAACATGGTAAGTTGACATTTGTGATACCTAACATGACCTGGAATCAGTGAAATTACACGTCAAAATATAAAATATATATTCGATATCCCTTATCGACATCGAATGATGATACCCATTTTTATCTATGATAAAACACATTTCAACAAAACTTCTCTGGCCTGTTCTGTTTGTTGGGTTCTAAGGCGCATCGACAGGGGGTTCATTTTTCGCCTGTCAGAACTCAGAACTGCCTTGTCACGACATCGGCAGCACTAAGATCAATGCATCTGGGTTTCTTGGAGGCATTTGCTGAGGCTAATCGAATGTCCTTTGGATTTTGAATATTGTCAAGTTTTCCAATAAAAGCAGTGGACCCTCCCCCTTCCCGCCTCCATATGGTGGCCGAGATTTAACACGGTGCGCGGATAAATGGGCTAACACGTGTCAGTTGTCATAGGCGTAGGAACCGGGGGGGCCAGGGGGGCCACGGCCACCCCACCATTTTGGAGTGGGGGGGCCAGTAATGTGTGTGCCCCCCCCCCCCACTTTTGAGAGCACTCCAATGTCTGAGATTCGCTCTTTACTTTAAACACGATTCAACCAACTAAACACAAAAAGATGGGCCACGGTGCCGTTTCTGTCACGGATAATCTGTGCTTTGCAGGTAGAATTAACACCGTCTAAAACATGCAGCAGTTTAGCGATTTAGCGCGTAAATTTTCAAATTCAGCGCAGAAGAGACATATCTGATATGTTTATTGCGCCAACCGGTTTCGTTTTGTGGATCTGGTCAAGGCACTAAGATGAAAATCTGGTTTGAGTCAGGTAGAATTTAGAAATGAGATGGATATAAGAAGTTTTTTTTTTTTTTGCGAAAAAGGTGGGTGTGTATCTGGTGAATATACATATTGCATGATTAATGCGACCTTGACAGGGGTGGAGAATTATGTAAAATCCCAGGGTTGCCTTTTCTGGACGGACCTTTGCACCTACCCTACCTACAATTTCCCCAATTTCATTCAAAATTAGCTACAAATGAAAGGTTGCCTTTTGTTCATGGGTACCTTTGGAAATAAGAGTGTGTTTAAGAGAGTGTGATAAGAGAGTGTGAAATAAGTGTGTGGAAATAAGAGTTTTTCGTCAATAACTAGGTACCGATCAAATTGAGCTAGCGAGTCGGGAAAGCCACCTATGGACTCAAGAAGACCTGCCGAATCGAATGATATGCGACATGACCTCCTTCGACCAATTTCGTGACCTGGGGACGCCGACCTGACCGTGACCCGAGGTCAACACCCTAAGTTTACCTCACCCAAACAAAAAGTATATCATTCGACGCGCCTGAGAGAGGCGAACACGATGCTGGCAAAATCGCGGCTCTGCGGCCATTTTTTGCGAAGTTATTCACCAAAAACGGAACCGTGCCTTGAGGCACTTGACCTGCAACCTCAGAGGTCACCGGTTTTTGTTTGTTTTGTTGGGTTAGGCCCTTTCAGTCCAATGAGACCATTTCAGAGTCGGAAGGATGATAGGATATACATAGGGGGAGACATTGGTCTGGGCAGGCACCCTAGTGAGTCGCCGGGGCTGAGCCCGTCCAGAGGACAGGCCACCCAGCCCCAAGGCACTCACTGCACCCGGCTACGGGGTGCGCTCCCTCGGGAGCAGCGGTGCCGCTCCAAGGGAGCAGCCCGCATGAGATAAAGTTGCCTGTCCAGCCCGGAGGGGGTTGCGGTGTGGAGGAGAAGGATTTCAGTATCCTGAGGATAGAAGCACGGAACGGTGTCAGAGGTCACTGGTTGACCTAGGACCATAAAATCGGGTATCGATCTCTGCGTCTCGTAACGGCGCACACGCTCGTTTTACCGCGACGCGCTAGCTCCACCTGGGGCGAAACGGCGAGGGGGGTCGTACCCGCCCCCCGCCCCCTCGGCCAGCGCGTATGTAGAAAACCTATAGGACCGGGCCGTGGAGGGTTAAACTGGCCTCTGAAGGCCCAGACCGTCTAAAAGTCCCACACCGGCCTCTGATAAGTGAAAGTCAATCAGCCCAGTTGCAGTGGTCGCTGATATAAAACCTCTTAAAACGTTATAGGCCTGGCTGAGCCTAGCTGGGCCGTTCATGCTGATTTTTATAGGTATATTGAAAAGACTCGCTTTGCACGTTTCACGCTTGCTCGTAATGAAAAAGTTGCTGGATGCCTCTGGAATTTGCATGGGTGCCAACGGCTGCGGAGGACAGGGGAACGCGTCCATCAGTTTGAGTTTATGGACGGGAGAGTGGAGCCTCCCTGAAATTTCAACCAATTCTTTTCTTTTTTTTGTCTCTATTTTGTTTTACCTCTGAGCATGTTTGCGAAAACAAAGTGGCCGAAATCCGAGGAGAAATCGGATTTTGGGGGTAGTTTAGGTTTTGGATCTCTGGGACCCTGGCCCCCCCACTTTCGAAAACGTTCCTACGCCTATGTCAGTTGTTTCAAGCTTTTGTAGCCGCCTCATCTGAAAAATGATGACCGTGACCTCATGAGTTTGCACGTACTCCGAGATAATGTGAAATTGCAGCACTTGGCGACATTAGCCGTGGGTGAAATGACTCTCCGTTTTTCACCGATCGCACCTGGCTGTGGTGTCGTTACATTGCAGCGCACGGACACCCCGCCCGTCATTTGTGCGACTGGTCACCGCCCGGGGGCGGGTGAGTGAACGGGGCGGGGCGCTCACAGGGCTGCTGTTGGGCCAGAGGTGCCCCGGGCACCCTGTGGACACAGAGCAGTGAGCGGGGGGGCGGTGCAGCAGGGGTGGCCGGGGTCGGCGCTCGGCTGCAGAGACGGGCGGAGAAAGGGAGAGAAGAGTGGGACTGAGCAGTGGGGCTGAGAGGGCCCGATCGGCACGTCACGTCACGTGCCATCGTGGCGCGTCACGTCACTACCATCGCAGCGCGTCACGTCACGTGCCATGTGACGCCGCCGGTCGGGTCAGTGTCACGGCCGCCGCTGTCCACAGCGTGACACAGCACCGGCTGACGCGGCCGCGAGTTACCTAAGTGTGGAACTGTACGTCGACGGGCCGGCCGGATGACGTCACACCACGGCTAGTGCCGGCGCGGTGACAGACTTGTCGACAATTGGTATGGTCTTAACTTGGCGAAGAGGTATCGGACGCCATACTTCTGCTGCAGCTAGTTAATCGCGTTTTATTTTAGCGCATTGTGTTTCTTCAATGTGTATGAGCTATCAAGTCCGCTTTAAATACCTAATGTGCGGGTGTGCGTGCCGCGTACCTACCTACATTTAGTGTGTGCTATGCTATGAGTATTGAGGATTGAGGGCACCTCCGATTCGTTACGCAATTAATTCTGGTATTGCTTGGTTGATTCTGACATGGTGTCTTCGCGCAAACCATTGAAAGGGAGGACGTCATTTTTTAAGGAACTGTTAAGTACACCCAAATGTTTAAAGATTAGACGCTGCTCATTGAATTTCTGGCGAGTGGCAGTGAAACGTTCTGTTCATAAATGAGTACCTTACTAGTACCTAGTACCTACCTACCCAGTGGCAAATAACTGCCGCAGTCAATAGGTAGGAATGATTCACGAAGTCCCTAGATTTTTATTAGATAAGCCCTTAAAATGTGCAACATTTGCGTCTTCTCCGCGTTGTATCGGTTCCAGCAAATAAGAAAATCTGCATCCTCTCGACAGCCCTCCACTCAACAAGCTTTCCACATGGCATCATTCCCGAACATAATTTTAAACATGGGAATCCTCCCCCCCCCCCCCAAAAAAAACTGAAGCACCGTTTCCGTCGGTTCCAATGCGCCGTTCGCCCAGGGAGACGGAAATGTTATATTCTCGGCGGTCCAGTCTGCACTCTGCAGCACACTCAAGGCTTGGCGGACCCCTAGCTCATGACTGCCTGCGCGATTCGTATTGTGACGATACCAAATGAATTCACTGGTGTTTCGGAATAATTGAAGGCGGCGCAGTTCAGCGTCTTAAAATAAATCACCGGTCGGTGAATGCACTATGCAGAAGAAATTGATTGAGTAGGTGTCCAACCACGCTGAATTATCAAATTAATATTTTGCATTACAATTCCATTATTGCATTTAAGGAAACAAACGATTTGCGACTCTTACGGCTTACATAACTCGGCAAAATACCCCTAGTTCGCCTGAACTACACTGCATCTCTTCAGAGCCTAAGCATTTTACAATTTACCACTCAGCTATGCACAAGCACAGGCTTATAATTCACTGCTCAACTCCTTTTTCCCTATCATCTTTTTGGCACCGTCAATCGCCATCTGCGCCAAGGCCCTATATACCAGGTAGGGTCGTCCGGCGATTCTACCTTATCGTGACGTCAGCTCGTGACGTCATTTGGAGTCAAGTCTCGAAGCCCCGTTCAATCCCCATGTAAATGAGCGATTTTCGAAGCACTGTAGAATGAAGTCTGCACAAGATATATCAAACCTAAGTATCTTATCTGAAAGAGTAGACAATTTTCTGCAAGTTATCTATTACGTGTTTTTCGCTAAATCTTTTGCTTTTTTCACAAAAGCGTAAAATGTCCCCCCATGTCTCCGCAGCCTCCCTGCCGCCGGCCGCCGCGCGGTCGCGGTAGTGTAGTGGTTAGCGTGCCCGCGCAGTATTCCAAAGGTCCCGAGTTCGAATCTATGCGGTGCGGAACTTTAATTGCAATTCCAAGCTGAATATGCGCACATCCATAATAAATTATTATTCGTATAGCTAAACTGTCACCAAGCTATCCATATAAATTGACTTCACCCAAAATATCGGCAAGATTCTATTAAAATATAAATTCAAATATGGCGGCTTGGACTGCCGCGTGCGTTAGGCTCCGCCCATAGCTCCGCCCACATGCGTGACGTCATTCGTGTTAGTGGACACGCAGAGAGATAGGGGACGACATGGGCCTGATCTGCGCTATTCCCCTGTCCAGCAAATAATCCGGCCGTCTCCAATTCTCTGGCAGGGGCTTCCAAACTCAAGCGAACTCGCCGAAGTTTCGCGATTCAATGCGCAGGATATGCACAATGGAATTTGAGAACCTCTGGATTGGCTCGGCGCGCCTGCGCTGCGCCGTTGGTCCGTCCAAGTACGTGAGTGACGTCATGCTATAAGCGTCATCCCTCGACCAAAGTCACCAATCAGAGCCCTATAATTGACGTACAGTTCCACACTTAGGTAGCTCGCGACGCGGCCGCTCATCACGGGCGGGCCGTGACGCAACGCGGCGCACACGGCCGGCCACCGGCGCCGTGACTGCACTTTGCGCCACCGGACAGCGGCTCGATGGGGGCTGGCTGGATTCCCCCGGCCCGCCGGCCGCTGCACGCTGAGGGCGGACGGCGGGCGGCGGCTCGCGGCACGAGTTCGGCCCATCGCGGGCGGCGGAGAAGCGCCGTGCTGCGGTTACGACACGATACAATCGAGCCAGCAGCAGGCACTGTCTGGGTGAATACGTGCCGCGCCGCGCCGCCCGCCGAGTCGCCGTGTTGCGCCGCACAATGCTCACGCCGACCGACAACAGACGCCACGTGACGATTAACGTCAAATGGGTCGTCATCGCTGGTCGCTACTGCGTGGCGTTAGTCTGGGCTCGTCACTGCCAATGACGACAAAGGAAACCGGCGACGTCTCATTTTGACACGGACCTTGTTCACATTCCTCAAAGCGCAGTATTTTAGCAATTTGATAGACGTCTAGTCTCTGTTTCTAGAGTCTCTAGATATGTCTCTAGCGTCTGATCCCCTGACCTCACGAGACGCGGTACGCGCTGGTTTGCTCAATCATCCATGGGTGGAGCGAGCCCCCCACTTGACACGGCACCATTCAGCTGGATGATCAGGCGACACTTGAAGCCGCTCTCCGTTCGGCGGCCGAGCTGACCAGCCACTCGGCACACCACACACTGACACCTTCAGCCCAGGTCAGGGCCGAGCTGGCCGGTGTGTCCCGCTCGGCTGAGAGTGAGGACTTAGTTAGCTCCCCTCCTCTTCGTCGACAGTAGGTCTCCTCGCTTATATATTTGATAGCTTTGTCTTCTCACTCTTCTGTCCACAACACTCATTCTTTACACAAGTATCCCTCTCCTACCCTCTCT
The DNA here is from genome assembly GCF_019059575.1 of Amphibalanus amphitrite. Classification (NCBI taxonomy): domain Eukaryota; kingdom Metazoa; phylum Arthropoda; class Thecostraca; order Balanomorpha; family Balanidae; genus Amphibalanus; species Amphibalanus amphitrite. Next base: position 167,267 of record NW_024882787.1, on the reverse strand, counting down.
CCCTTCTCTCTCTCTCTGTCTCTCTCTCTCTCTCTCTGTCTCTCTCTCTCTCTCTCTCTCTCTCTCTCTCTCTCTCTCTCTCTCTCTCTCTCTCTCTCTCTCTCTCTCTCTCTCTCTCTCTCTCTCTCGCTCTCTCTCTCTCTCTCTCTCTCTCTCTCTCTCTCTCTCTCTCTCTCTCTCTCCCTTTTTCTCTCTCTTAACCTAAAGAAGGACTGACTCGTATTCCGGCTGCTAAGCTCCGCCATGCACTGTACCGAAAGGCGAAGCAACCCACCGTGGACTCAGTCAAGCGTCACTGCTACAATCCGACAATCAGAAAACGAAGGGAACCGGACGTATCTTGATTGTTGATCGGCATCTCTTCCGGGAACGGGATGCCGCCACTGGCCCGCTGACAACTGCGCTATAATGTTTCCATACCGCCGAGCCCATGACTAGAACACATGAGCATGCGCAGCCTCGTGACTAATGTTAACGCTTGGCCGATGACAAGTGGCGGCATGTCAGCGACTATCTTCACTCTCGCGCGCTTTCGCGACGGGCCATTTCGTTGTGTATCCACGGCCGCGCCAGTGTGTCTGCAATCGCAAGCAATGGCTGCATGCTTATTAAGCAGCTGGTCGGTGACGTGAGCAGCGACCGCACGTGGATGGAATTGGGTGCCATCGTGATTCGTGAAAAAAGCGGGCGAGGGTTGTCATATCCGGGCGCCGTCCTTCTGCCCCCCCCCCCCCCCCATCACATGACGAGTGGCAGGCGGCGCCCGAAAGATGATCGAACATTTTATATGGTACATAGATAGTAGCCGTTTTCACGGCGGCCATCTGGTACACATTTGGTGCACATCTGGTACAGATTAGGTAAAGATTTGGTCAAATCAGGTGCATTCACCGGATAGCCCATCGTGAAAACGGCTATTTGCAGTTATCATAGGTTAAATAGTCACAGGCAGGTCATCAAGTCAGCCAAAGTAACGTTCCCGATCTTAACTTTTATAAATCGCCTTCTGCTCATGACATAGAGAACATAGAAAGAGATACAACATCGCTCGCACCTTTTCACGATAGTTGGTCTGAGCTGAGTTGACCCGGGGTTGTGAAATATGCTTCCTCTTGTCTCCAGAGAGCCAACGTTATACAGTGTCGCAAATGCAATAAACAGAGATCACCACTGCCAGTTACGAACCTGCAATAATTATTTATGTAGTTATTCAGCAACTAAATTCGCATGACGTATAGTCCGCCATTGTGTTTCTACCTATCTTCCAATCAGGAATCTGACTTCAATCGTTTATTTGGATAGGTGATATAAATTGGTACGACCTGACGGGACGGCGGACGCCAGTGAAGCCTTTAAAACACATGCGAAATGATTTGATCCTATAAGGTTGAGGTGAGCTAAAATTGGTATCCTTTTCAGATACCTATTAGGGGGGGGGATTGCGTGGACGTTTCATGCTCCATTGTCACCACGGCGGGTGATATGGAAGGAGACCCAGATATCATCAGCTTTTGGAAAAATCTCCACATAGTCTTGTATCGTCTCATTACCCAATTCTTTCCCGTTATTTGTTCAGATGGATAAGGAAGGGGGAACCGAGTTGCGATTTGCGAAGGGGGAAAAGGGAAAATAAAACCTTACATGCTTCCTTATTGGGGAGTGAGTTGAACTCCAAATGCTGATGTAGTGTATGGCATGGTCGACATGGTTTATGAATATACGAGCAATGAAGGTTTATCGCCGTACTATCGCCGCTTGCCGGGCCTCTGAGCCGGGGTGAAGGGGAGTGTTTCAACAGTGGTATGCCGCCGTTCGCGAGTGGAAAATCCAGAGGCTTCATTGGACGCATGCTAATCTACCATTTGAGCCTATCACAACTGCTCTGCCTCATGGCTCTCATACTCTCCCTTTTCTCAAGGTCACTGTCATTCACTGTCGTGGCCAACCACCCGAAAATACCGTTCTCGATTTACTCAGATCGCGGTGTCATCCCCGCCCGTTTGTCACACGGCCTAGTATGCGCGAGATCTCGCAACATGGAGCGGCGCCGCGCTGGCTCGCTCGGGCCGCCCGGCCACCCGTCAGCCGGGTGCGTAATGTTTGCACATGGACCACGGCGCCCCTGGACGGTCACGATGGAAACGTTGGGCAACCCTATTGACTTTCCACGATGGCACTCTATTATGAAAAGTATTGAATGTTGAAAACATCAGGCTGCCGAGCGGTTGATGAGTTAACTCCATGGGGAGCGAGTTAACTCCCCGTCCAGCCCTTGCGCATGTTTAGATGGTCACGCGGACATTGTGGATGATATTTATGTGCCCTGTCGTCATAACTATCCGTCATTTAAAACAGCGTGATCCGAACCAGATCTCCAAGTCCAGATAATGATGTACGACTTAGGATTCGGTATTTCCACCCAACAGAAACATTCCTTGAAGCAAGTTTGCTTACACTGAACGATGCCACCATCTTCGGCCGTATAAACTATCGGTTCATTTGCAAAACTATCGCACCAACTTCCCCAGCAGTTGACTTATAATAACCGAGCAGCGTGCACCAGCACAGACAGTCGACAGCGGTGTCGCGAGGGTTCGAGAGGATTCTCTCAGCTGTCTCACTGTCCAATTTCCGATCACATCACGCCATTGTCGCCCCGCTTTTCCAAGTTCGCACCATTCACGATGAGGTTCTCCAGTGGGACCCTCGTGGTCGCGTGTGTGGCCGCAGCGGTACTCTGCCCGTCTGCCGCCTCACCGGCTATCGGGCTGGGGAGTGACCCCGGAGTCACACTGCAGGTGACCGGTCTGCGTGAGATTATTGCAGAGGTCGTCGCAGCAGCTCTAGACCAACACGACTCCACTCACGAACCTCAGGTGAGACCTAACTTTCTTTGTTTGAATTTTGGCCAAACATCATGAGTTATGCTGCTCTTTGGCGTACCTTCTTTGCTGCACCGACTTCCGACCAGATTGACATGCCTAAAGCGTAATGATTAATTCTACAAAAAAAAAATGATAAATAACGGAACAAAATGCACTTAAATGTTGACGACTAGTTCTCAATAAAAAGACCAGTGGGTTGCGAATAGATAATATAGATCGGGTTATGGCAATTTGCAACGGCACCGGCGACGCATGCTGCGGTCGGGTTAAAAAGGATAGCTTTGGAAGCAAGTTCTTTGTATTTAGGTAAGGTCCTCGTGAACTTACCAGTCCATGTGTCCGTCTTGTTAAACAGGGCTGCCGGAACAGCTGCCCTGGCAACTTCATACCGTGCGCCGGACAGTGCTACAGTCGGCTGTCCACACAGGTGGACCACGCCCAGGCAGAGCGGGACTGCACTGCGCTGCACGCGCACCTGGCCGTGCCCCGCTCCCGAACAGAGAACCTGTGCGTCGCCGGCCTGGCAGGCCACGAGAACATCTGGCTGGGCATCACCGACAGCGCCGAGGAGGGCGTCTTCCGCGGACCGGGCGGCAGGGCCGTCACGATAAGTGACGGATACGTGTGGGCCTCTGGGCAGCCGGACAACTGGCGTGACCAAGAGGACTGTGTGGAAATTCGGAAAGTGTCGGAAGGCTACCGATTTGCTGAATGGAATGACGACAACTGTGTGGCGACCAAAAAGTTACCAATGTGCCAGCTACTATAGATTATAGAAGCGATTCTCAAGGCCGCCCCACACTGGACCTCGCATGCGGGTTGCGAATCTGCGGGTTTTGGGTTTGCGGGTATCATACTCATTCATGGAGTGAGAACAAACATTCTATTATACTCATTTCGTGAATGCTGTCAAACTGATACAGCTTCAGAGAATTACGCATGGAATTACGAATTATCGACCTGGCCTAAATGCATCAAGACATCGTCTGTGATAAAAAACTAACATGAAATTGGTGATCAGCACCCCGAAAGAACATAACAGCTTTACTTTACGAAATTCTAGCAGGTCCCGACTTTCCCAACTTTTTGGGTCATTGACCTGACCTGGAAGGTCAACCAATGACTAAGGACCTTAAAATTTGATATACCTACACTGTAAACCAAATTGACAAGTCTTGTGTAATGTAGACATGGCCGTGAGTCGTTAAATATCAGGCATGATATATACCTAAATATATTGTTAACACTGAGTGACCAGTTCCAAAGTCAAAGTCCAGTTCAAGTTCAAGTCCCCCGCTCCAGACCGAATCCCCCCGTCAATCAATGACCTTCAGACGACCTTTCGTCCGAGAAGGTTCCAGGAGAAAACCCAATCGGCGGCTGCCCTGGCGTCGCAGCGCCAGCCAATCAGCAGCCGCCATCACTGCCACAGCCGTCGCCGCAGAGCACGGCAAATAGCCCACGGCGCGTGAGCTGTAGCCGCGGGCGCTCGCAGCGGCAGAGTTCCACTTCCGACTCTGACTCAGTCGGTCTCGGAGCGGCAGCCCATTCATTGGCGGCAGTTCATTCATTGCCAACATATAGCCGCCCGAGCAATAGGCGGCGGCACGGGAGGAGCCGCCCTCCTACACTCCTCCCCGCTTACAAAGAGGCGCCAGCCGTCTGAGCCGCACCGGCTCCAGCGCACGTCCCCTGGGAACCAGAATAAAACAAACGCGTCACTAAGAGTGACGCCACAACGCGATATGTACAAACGACAGAAAAAGCCAGCTCGGATCATCGGGGCACGAGACAGGACACACATCAGCCGGTAAGGATAAGACGAGACCCACTGCCGTACGTTCCGCCACTTACGCCACGCGCTAGTCGCTCGACGCGTTCAGATCGCGTCCATCTAGGCTCTGCTGGCCAGTCAAAGCACAAGATGAAGCGCGCTAAAGGCAGCTGCGGCTGGACAGTGTTGCGATCAGGTGTCTTACATTACGGCTACATATCGGTCAGGGGGCCGACGCTCACGCGTAGAGCGTCTCAGAGCCACCGGGGGTACCGCAGTGCGAGGCAGCGGTATCGGCCGGAAGGTCACACGGAGACCAACCGACTGCTCTGCACCCTGTGAAACGGCAGCCTCAGCTGGAGGCTCAGCTGTGGAACGCGTCGGCACTTCAGTTGCGCTCCCTGGAACAGCACAGAGACTCGTCCCCGCGACAGGTGGTGACCCAGCGGTCTCAGCCCGTGTCGCACTCGCCGACTGACCGGCCTGCTCAGCAGAGTCTGAGCGGCCACTTACCCGGTCTGCCGCGCCACTGGCGGCTGGATCTGACTCCGTCGTGTTACCAGAGGGCACGGTACATGGCTTTAACCTATTGTGGTGCACACACAACATTTTCCCGTCCTCCAGTCTCACACGATAGTTAAGATCCCCTCGCTTGGCGACTATTACCACGGGTTAGCGCGCCGGTCCCCGCTCCCGAGCGGCGGGCTGAGCCGCTCGCGCGACCTGAAGCTCCAGCTGCTCCAGCCGCTGAAGTACTTTTTCCAGCATCCCATTCCCACTAGCTTGGCTAACCTGGCGCACCGGGGCCCGATCCTGAACTGAGACGCGCTCACTACGAATGATATTGCTCACTTTTTCTACGGCTTTTGGGAAGGTTTCGATACCGGTCGAAATTATCTGCTGCTTATACTCTCTCGGCAGAGCCGTGAGGAAAGAGTGGAAGAGCACCTGATCGCACACACTCCCCGGGAACGCTTCAGCCACTAGAGCACGCAGTCGGATGACAAACGCGTCAAGAGAGGTCGACGGGTCAAACTTTAACTACTGAAGCTGGCTATGAGCATCCAGCGCGCACGGTTTGATGAACAAGTGGCGGAGAGCACTAGCAGCCCGGCTGAACGTGTCCCTCTCCTCCCGTGGGAGGGCCTCAAAAGCATCCCGTGCGAACCCGGTCAAGCACAGCGGCAGGAAGCGCAGCTTGAACTCATCATCCAAGTTGTGAAAAGTGTAGAAAGTGTCCAGATCCGCCAAAAATCTGTCACAGGCTGAGCCACTCTCCCCGGCGAACTTCGGCGCCTGAAACGAAAACCCACTGATCGCCCCGCGGCGCACGTCCCCAGATCCACTCTGCTCCCCGAGATTCATTTTACCAATTTAGCCAGTACCTATCATTCTACACACCCACAAAAACATACACTGCACGATACACCCATCACACAAGCAATCGATACACTTATCTTATTGTCGTCGACGTCGTTTGTCGATGGAGATCCTCGCCGTCGGCCCATCCATCGGCCCGCCAGGCCGTCAGGAGCCGCAGGAGCCGGCGGCCGCGGCGGTCAGCTGACGCACAGCCGGCCGAGCGACGAGCAGCGTCACGTGACTGCTGACGTCACAGCAGCTCTCGGCCGAGGAGCGGCGGCTGCAACTTGAAGACGACGAAGAAGACGGCTGCGACAGCGGTCGCCACGAGCGACGGCGACGGCGGACGCACTCGGAAGCGATCATCGCAATCACAAAGTTCGCCACGATTGACGGCGGCGACAACCGACTTGAAACGGTGACTTCAGTCGCCACGGGCCGCCACGACTGACAGCGGCGACGACCGAAGAACTTGAAATCTTGAAAGAAATCTTGCGACAGCAGGTGGGCGGCAACAGATCAAGCCAGCCACTGCCCGCTAACACCGAACACTAAAGAGGACCAGCTGGCCACTCACTCAACAGTTCAACCAACAGTTCAACTCGTCGAGCCAGCGCATGGCTAACGGAACGGCCGCTCACCTCTCGTCGAGCCAGCGGAGCTCACCGACAAGCCGCTCCAACAAACAGCGGCAGAGGCTTCACACTGAGACACGAGACTGCACTGCTTCACCATAGTTCTGAGCGGCACAAGTCACTGACAGTCTCGACTCAGGCACAAAATCATGGCCCAGGCGGGACCAGACACGAAAACTCACAGTTCCGAGTTCACCGGATGCACTCGCGAGGTAGGCGAGGCCGGGGCCGAGCGCCGAGAAGGAAGCCAGTCTGAGTCGAAAACACCTTCATTTTAATCTTCGTTCTTGGTAGCCGGTAGGCAGGTCATCGTTACGGTTTCTTACGAAAGAGCGAAGCTCGTAAAGCCGCTGCCACCAAATGTAGACATGGCCGTGAGTCGTTAAATATCAGGCATGATATATAAATATATTGTTAACACTGAGTGACCAGTTCCAAAGTCAAAGTCCAGTTCAAGTTCAAGTCCCCCGCTCCAGACCGAATCCCCCCGTCAATCAATGACCTTCAGACGACCTTTCGTCCGAGAAGGTTCCAGGAGAAAACCCAATCGGCGGCTGCCGGCTGCCCTGGCGTCGCAGCGCCAGCCAATCAGCAGCCGCCATCACTGCCACAGCCGTCGCCGCAGAGCACGGCAAATAGCCCACGGCGCGTGAGCTGTAGCCGCGGGCGCTCGCAGCGGCAGAGTTCCACTTCCGACTCTGACTCAGTCGGTCTCGGAGCGGCAGCCCATTCATTGGCGGCAGTTCATTCATTGCCAACATATAGCCGCCCGAGCAATAGGCGGCGGCACGGGAGGAGCCGCCCTCCTACAGTAATATAACCAGGGATGCGGAGCCGTGGAAATTTCAGACGGCTCCGGCTCCGGCTCCGGCTCCGGAGAAAAAATCGGCTCCGGCTCCGGCTCTGGCTCCGGGTGAAATGTTATGGCGGCTCCGGCTCCGGCTCCGGCTCCGAGTAAAATGGTCCGGCTCCGGTGGCTCCGGCTCCGGCGGCTCCGGCTCCGACTCAGTACATCTCCTATGCAATCAATTAAATACGGGTGGAAGAAAAATTGGATTGGTACACGTAGCTTCTGTATTTGCATAACAACTAACATCTAAGGCTATTTTTCTCAACAGCACATGCAATCAGCGAACAGGGTATATAAGCACGTGGCGAAATGTTATGACTATACGGCCGCGTTACTCTTTGCCATGACCGGCTCACCGCGTCCCCGCGCAAACGCACCTCGGAGAGAACTGGCAGAACAAAAGACTAGAAAGCATTGGAAAGGACATTAGAAACGCAGTCGCCGCGAATCGGAGTTCACTGAACCATCATAAGCTGACACCCGTCTCGGCTGCATTGGGGGGTGGGGGTGGGGGGGGGGGGGGGGGGTAGGGTGGGGTGGGAAGAGACGGTGTTGGGAGTCGCAGTCCACTGCACTGGCTTCAAAACAATGGCCGTCACCTGATGACCGGTCCTCATGTTCTGGGGATGCAGTAGACGTGGGGGGGGGGGGGGGGAGGAGCAGACAGGAAGTTGATTGCGTACTGTGGGATGCTGGGGATATTCGGCTTTTTTCATTCACTTGATGGCCCATGACGTACTTACCATATGTTTTACTGCCTTATACTGTCAAACCGAACTACATAGGTCAATTATTTTTTTCCTCTTCAAAAAAAAAAATAAATAAAAAGGAGCCGGAGTCGCCCCCTTTTTTGGCGGCTCCGGCTCCGGCTCCGGCTCCGGGCTATATTGTTTCACGGCTCCGGCTCCGGCTCCGGCTCCGGGCAAAATATGCCGGCTCCGGCGGCTCCGGCTCCGACTCCGGCTCCGGCTCCGCATCCCTGAATATAACCAATCATCTCTTGGTATGTTTACCAACTGATACTTTTCAAACAAGCCGTTGTCTGGTGCATTGCTTGTCAGATGACAACTACGAGTCAATAATTACTATGCACACCAACTTCTCAGTATCCAGACCAACTCTACATTTGTTTCAACGTTTGTTTCTTAACCAGTTTTGGAAACTTGTTGCCGCATGGTTATTTAACCGGCGCCTAACTTGTACTGGTCAGCTGGTCAGCATACACATGGTCAGCTGCGCCCGTGATGTCAGACTTGGCGGACCAATCAGCGGTCGCCGTCCGGCCCCGGCGCGGCGGTTTCAAACCGTTCAAACCAGCAGTTGTCGCGCGGCCGCCGTGCAGCATGGATCAGCGACGAGGGCTGTTCCAGCATTTGTGCAGTAAAAAGTGAAATCTGTGAACTGTGGTGTTCGTGCTGTGAGTGAGGCCCGCTCTGGCCTGCGGGACGCACTAATCGTGCCTATACCCGCGGTCGAGACGCCTCCCTTCCCCTGCGCGCGCAATGTAAGTGGGCCAGACCTTTGCATGCACATGTGAGCAGATGTTTTGCGGTCGGTGTTTTTTATATATAAATACATTTATTTGCCTTTAATTCAACTCTTTGTATTTTTAACTTAACTGATGGACATACCGGGTGGCCCAGAAAAAACGTTCCCAACTTTAAATCAATATTTCTCAAAAAGTGGTAAAGATACAACATTGAAACGTCGAATAGTGAATGCGGCACACATTTTCAGTAAATGGTGTGGTTTTCATGGTGTTCGGTAAATAACTTTTTAAACGGTTCGTGTATCAAGCATGCCATGTAAAAATTACTTTTTTGCTCCGATGTTTACTAAAAATTTGAGTGAACGGGTCACTTTCACCCCGCGGCACTGCGGCCTAGAGGCTAGAGCCATGACTTCTACTGGCAGCTAGTCTCATTGATGGTTCGGGTCTCAGGATGACACATTCCCTCAGGCAACCACGATGGCTCTGTGCCAGCGGCATCGGAAGAAGTTTCCAGTTTTCTAACCATCTTGTGGCTCAAATGCTTTCCTGGCTGACATTCCTGGGAAAAGGTAGCTTTTCACCCAGTTTTTTTTTTTTTTGTCATCTGCTGGCAATGTTGTTTTTCATAAGCTATTCTGTGGTCTTCTGGAGTTCTGGCACAGGAACCAGTCTGCTTTAGTTTGTTTTCCTTATCCGGTCGATTTACTGTTTGATCTACTGAAAGGAGGGTAATCAGCAGTAATCCATGCACCGTGCCACTCCTGCTCGAAACATGATTTGGTGTTGAAACGAATGACATCCATGAGCACCATTTAGCTCAGTACTTGAATATTTGGCACATAAGTGAGACAAAAATATTTAAGATAAAAACACACGTGTTGGTTTCATTCACGTGCTTTATTTTTTATTCTTTTTTATAACATGGGACGTCTAACCCAATCATCACTATCGTTTGACATCGGCAAAAAAAGCAAAAACGTCTTGCTTAATTCAACTCAAGATTGCCAGCTTGAAAATGATGGTATAGTGTTATAATTTGGCATACCAATGCGCAAAGAAATGACGCAAACTTGATGAAAATTTTGGCTCGTTATTTGTACTCGTATTTGATATATATGCCTCCAAAGTTCGGAACGTTTTTTCTGGGCCACCCGGTATATGGGCTGTAAAAGCTAATCTGGTTGGCGATCATGCTTTATTCGAATTATCTGCGTGATCGTGCAACTGCCATGATTGTTATGGTCAATGTGGAAATATTCGTCATACGGGCATGTTATACTTCTGGCTTGATGCGATGCACAAAACCATGTTCTTCCACATACGCAGCAGTTCTTGCTTCAAAGACTTATATGCTGACGGTGCACGATAGGTATACCTTATACCTCATGCATTTACCACATCCATTCGAAAATATGCACTTGGAATTGTCTCCAGTCAATAGTATTAATTACATACTACGTGATGTAGGTACGTGACCGTAATAAATACTAATGATTCCAGAAACTTCCGAATGGATGTGGTGTATGCATTCATCGATTATATAACCCATCAGTATTTCGTTTCTTGTCAGCGCAAGCCTTTGAGCAATAACTGATGCCAGTCATGATTTTGTGCACCACTTCCAGCCAAAAAATGACCTGTCCGTATAGAAAATATTTCCTGAATCAGTATCGTGGCAATTGAAAACGAACGCGAATCGTAAGTTCTTAAGGTTATCAACGCAAACAAAGCGATTGTAAGGAAGAACAAGTTCGAACTGAGCGTTAGTACACTTACTTGTTGACAATTTGTAAACTAGCAATGCCCAGTCAAAGGCTAGTTCATCAACAAACCAGGGGTTGTTGAACCGACAAGGAAACGGCTATGCCTATCCAGAAGTTGGTAGGTTCACAAGGCCCAGACTAGTACTCAACAAGGTGACGCCTATGCGAATTGGAACCAAACTTGTAGACAAACTGTTAGTTTGTTGGCCAACACGCCTGGGGTTGGTGAATCGACAAGGTGACGCCTATGCGAATTGGAACCAAACTTGTAGACAAACTGTTAGTTTGTTGGCCAACAAGCCTGGGGCTGGTGAATCGACAAGGTGACGCCTATGCGAATTGGAACCAAACTTGTAGACAAACTGTTAGTTTGTTAGCCAACAAGCCTGGGGCTGGTGAATCGACAAGGTGACGCCTATGCGAATTGGAACCAAACTTGTAACAAGGAGCCAACTTGTAGATTTGGTTTACAGTGTAATTGCCTTCCTCTCGTCCAGGGCAGCACGCCCGTTGTTTCCGCAAAGCTCTAGCTCGATCAGGGGCCGAACGGCAAAGGGGTCCACCCGATCCCCTCCCCCTAAACGTTATACCATGTTATACTCTGTAAAACGCCGCACAAAAGCGAGGGTTAAGCATGGAATTAACTGCTCCCTTCAGTATTAAAAAAAAATCTAACGAATTGTCAATGCGATGTAAACGAACTGCCTTTCGGCGGTGCCTACGTACCAAAGCAATGTCCCAGTTTGAGGCAAAAAAGACGGTTTAACCCCATGATTGCAAATAATTGAAGTGCTTTAGTACTGTACACTATACACTGTATGTACGTACATGTAAGAACAGAGCTTGCAGTAAGTATCACGAGCCCACTCCTGGCAAGTTTGGGACGCTCCTTACGGAACGGTGAAAGCACACATCATGAGCCACCGTACAGTTCTGACTACGCACATTTGTACCGGACGACGTAACAAATTACGACACCGCCCCCCCCCCCCCCCTGTTGCAGTCGCGCCAAAACGGCGTGACTTTGACGAATGCGGCGGGTGTTGGGCCGCGCCAAATGTCGTCCGAACGAGACCATGTCACGGTCCGATATCACAATGCAGTGACGGTGATTCAGAGTCGCGTTGCAGCATCATGTCGTCACTGTCGTGCAGCTGGGGACAATGAGCGGCGATCACCCGGTGACGATTTGTTCACGCTGGTGCTTCGGCTCTGTGCCGGGTCAAGCGGTCGAACTGGAATCGTGGCGGCGTCTTTCAACGGATTGATGCTGGCGAAGTGTGGCGATTGCGTTCCGTCTTGTGGAAGAAAGTGCAACAGTTAATGGAGATCATTTCCTGTCCCATATTTCATGGGTATTGCGGGTTTTGTTGAAACAACTGATGCGCTGAAGTTCGCACGCACCATGATTAAATCAAAACTGGGTTTTTAATTGATCGAACCTGAATTATCACGTGAGGCCTTGATTTAGGATACTGATAAAGAGCGACAAGACGATGTTGCTTAGGGTGTTAATTTTTATCGTTATATCTAAAACATAAAAATATTCAACGATTTTCCAAACATTGCCAGAGAACTAGGTATACCTACGATGTTGCTAAAAAATATCAACGTAAAAAAATCAAATAACAGGCCGCCAATGTTGTCAACCATCATAACCTCGGTGTATGACATCGCAGAACAACGTCGTTGGATCTTAGGTTACGAACAAAGCAAGTACTAACAAGTATCACTATATGTATTGTCAGCAATCGTGATCAACATATCATCTCGATTCTCGAAAAATGCAAATACTATAATAGCAAGAGAAATTAAAATCCCGGTAAAAGCAGTGAGTTGCTCTTGACGAATTATGAGTCGGAAGACAGCGAAACCTTTCATGGTCGATCATTGTGCAACACTACAGTATATTACGTCGCAGAGAGCCGGAGCGTCGGGCAGCATATGTCGAAAAATATGCTCCAGCGAGTAACGATGAGTATATACATTTTTTTGGAAGTGAAAAAAATGTATATGATAGCTGAGAGGAAGTATGAGCAGAAGGTATAAGGAGAAAAAAGAAAGTCTCAAAATAAAATGCAGACGAAAAACCAATCTTTTACCCGAATCTCGGTAATCAATAAGAGGAAGGATGACAAATCTTCAACGTGCAATTCAACGCATCCTTTAGCGAACACCAGGCAACTAAAGTAACTGAAGGAGGTCCTTAGGATCTGAAGGCAGATGGAACAAACCGGATGCAATACCGGAACAGACTATGATGGAAACGGAGCCTGACAACAAGCCTGTCCCGAGTGACAACATTGTACCTAGTCGGCCAAACCATACTCCCAGATACCTCTTTGGCGCTTCTCGTCACGCAAGCACGTATGACGGACTCTGACCCGTCAGTTCAACCAATGAAAACAACACTACACACAACAACACTTTGCATCACATTTGGATCCCACAGCGCCGGCACCGCCCGCTTCCCACCGTTATTCAATGTGGTCACAAAAGCGCCCAGTTTGCTTCTTTTGCCAGAAGGTGAAACAATCGCCGAAACTCTGACGATTTGTGGTCAGAAATATGTGCTTCCCACGCCTGAAACGCCACCAACCAGGGACGAGCTCTAGTAGAAAATAGTCGTTCCTTCGGCAAGCCTCCGCTAAAGCTCTGACCACATCAACATCCGATCGAGATATCGTCGCTTGGTGTCACGTGCGACTGGCTAGCCGGTCTCTGTGTGTGTGAGCGGGGACGGTAGGGGCTTGGCTAGCCAGTCTCTCTCTGTGTGAGCGGGGACGGTAGGAGAGCCCAGGACGGCCCGGTGGACGGCCCGCCGTTAGCTGGGCGCCGTCTGTGACAGGTGTCGGATGATGTCCACCCAGTCCCAGCCGCGGGCGCGCTCGCCGCCGCCGCCCACCTGCGCGCGGTCCCAGGCGCGTCGCTTCTGCTGCTTGGACAGCTGCTCCTTCTTCTCCTTCTTGACGCCGCCACCCTCCTGGCGATCAGAAAAGTTCACACTCAGAGGAGGCGGCTGTCGTGTATGCAATATGCATTATGTATACTCGTAAGTCGTAACTAAATGCCTTAACCTCCGCAGCCCTCTGAGAACGGATCAACGGGTAACATGGGTACTCTTGGTCTCAAGATAAGGGTTGCAGCGACCAGTAGTTAAAATGCGTCCGGAATACCCCGTGTCAGACCGACGGCTGTCGGTTGTCAGACCAACTCGACTGTCAGACTCGGATCGAGTACACTCCAATCTGTCCGAGTGGGGCAAAAGGTAGGTTATTAATCGCATCCAAACTACTGGCCGCTGGGACCGGCTTATCTTGAGACCAATAGTACAAGTCTATCACGATCTCACGAATCTGCCTGTGAACAGCGCCATCTTGATTATCAACAGCAACTTCTAAAACGGCTCAAATCGGAGTGTCACCAACCGGTGTAGCTGATACAACTAAGTCAATTCTTTATCACGTGTCTAAAACAAAACGAAACGTGTGAAAAACATCTCGCATCGCATGCAAGAATCATGTCCACACTAAGATATTGCCTACTCCCATTACGTGTCAGAGTACTCTGAGGACACGCGGACCTCGCCGCGTGCTGCCCCTCCTCTCCACTGGACGCCCACCTGCGTGATGGTGAGCTGTTCCACCTCCTCGGCGGCCTGGCTGACGGGCGGCGCGGCCGTCTGCTCCGCCATCAGCTCCGTCACGCTCTCCTTCACCCACTCGAACAGGGTGAACGTCATCGACATGCCGAGCATGGTGTCCGCCTGCTGGCGCACCTGGTCCACCACGTGCTCCTTCACCGCCGGCAGGCTGACGGCGCCCCGTACACGGTGGTCACTTGGGGAGCGTGCAGGGAATAACGACAAAAAGAGATGTATTTTGGCTAGGGTGCAGCAGATGCACTCTGCCTCTAATAATATTTAAAACAGGAAAGATGCTTTAAAAATACCATACAGAACTGATGTTGCTACCCAATTGATATACTTTAATAGTCTCCGGCAAACACAAAGTTTTTTATTAAATATTTCAGTTTCAACGAGTCAGAATCAACAGCATAAGAGAAGGACAAACAAATGCCAATGAGTTAGGAGTACTTACATGTGCTTGTTATAGAAAGCATCAAGGTTGATGTTGGGTAGTTCGTCAGGGTAATTTTCAGTCCACTTAACTTCAACCAGAAATGATTTAATGTCACCATCTTCCCCATACTGAAATCAGTTAGAAAGAGTAATGTAATACAATGTTCATATTGGACCACTGCTTGACCTGTTTCATAAAGCAGGTAATAGGAAAAGGGCACATGTTGAAAAAGGACAGACAAGACAAACACAATATGACCGCGGCGACCAAAAAAGCAGCGAGGTCAACACTTTATCTCCACCTGCCATGAATCCAAACTTCAAAAAATGTTTCATTAACATTACAAAACTTGCATTGAAGTTAATATCTTAATAACTTGGCTGAACATTAACAAATAGCTAAAATGGTCCTAGAAATACAATACAACCTGTAACAAAATGATGAAGCATGGTTGGCAAATGCCTGAATAAAAATGAATTGATTACCTTGTACTGGAAGGTCTTCTCATCAACTTCAATGTAAGATGGGTCTCCTTCATAGATGGACCTTAAAACCTCAAGCTCTTCAGCTTGCATTTCAGCGGACATTGTTATAAAAACTCCAACTAGGTAGGTAGTAGAGCCTGCCGAGAAAACAGACGTGTTAGAACAGAATAAAACAAACGTTACAAATGGTTGCACTTCCTACATGACCAGTAGCAGACCTTAATAGTAAGGTTAAAGTAAAGGGGCCTCTGTATGCCAGGAAATTTAACCCAAGTTGAAGTACCTGGCCCAAGGCCTGGCCCTGGTGTGCTCCTATGAAAGACCAAACCTGTACACCACAGCACACTGCACTGTTTGGTTGGACATATTTAACTGGATGAAACCACAGTGACTGTAAGATGAAACATGGTTGGTCATTTACCTGCTATGGTATGGCATTAAACCTCTCCGGGAGTCCGGACCTATTGGTTTTCTAGTGACTAGTACACACGTCCCGGCCGGGGGGAGGGGGTACGATCCCCCCGCCGTTTCGCCCCTAATGAAGCTAGAGCGTCGCGGGAAAAAATGAGCGTGTGCGCCGTTACGAAACTCAGCGATTGGCACAAGATTTTAATGTCTCAGATTAACCAGTGACCAGCTCTGAGGTCAGGTCAAGTGGCCCAATGCATGGGTGTGGTTTTTGGTGAAACACCTCGCAAAAAAAAAAATTGGCATCACCGAGTATGTCTAGCTCATGCGCATCAAATGGTATACTTTTGGTCAGGTGAGGTCAACTTAAGGTGTTGACTTTGGGTAAAGGTCAGGACAGAGCCCCTCAGGTTATGAACTTGGTCGATGCAGGTCATAGGCATCACATATCATTCGAGAGAGAGAGAGAGAGAGAGAGAGAGAGAGAGAGAGAGAGAGAGAGAGAGAGAGAGAGAGAGAGAGAGAGAGAGAGAGAGAGAGAGAGAGAGAGAGAGAGAGAGACAGAGAGACAGAGAGACAGAGAGACAGAGAGACAGAGAGACAGAGGGAGAGAGAGAGAGAGAGAGAGAGAGAGAGAGAGAGAGAGAGAGAGAGAGAGAGAGAGAGAGAGAGAGAGAGAGAGAGAGAGAGAGGGATCAGAGATAGAAGGAGGGAGGGAGAGAGGGAGAGAGAGGGGATGGGAGAGAGAGAGAGAGAGACAGAGACAGAAAACTTCATTTACAGACCTGTGGTCCATTAATGGCAACCAAGGGAACTTCATTGCACAGGAACTTATAGTTATAAGTACATAGGTACAACAATGATAATCACTAGGCATACAGAGCTCTTGACCACATCTTTTTTATAGATAATGTACCTACACTAGAGGAAAAATCTGAAAAATCTGAGACACAGAAGAAGTAGTGAGACCTCTGGAGGACACTAGGTCAGGAAGTTACATCTCCCTGTGAAAGCACCTTTGGCACTGGGGGCATTGGTGATTGGCATTGCAAATTTGTCAATTTAGGACCATGACTGTAGAAGTTTCCTATGACATCATAGGTCAGTGGCCAGCCACCAGACAAGTTTCAGCTCTATCGCCAGCGTGTGCCAAGCTATCACGAACAGACCTCATGGGGGGCAACCCGCAGCATCTGCCCCCCTTTACTTGGCCAGCAAGGGCGAGGGGTTTTTAAATATTGATCACTTCCTAACACAATGATACTGATACACAGAAGACACAAATGGGTCAATGAGGGGAGAATTAGCCTCTTACTGTAAATTTGTCATCTTTGATGCTCGCTAATCATCATGCATATTTTTTGTTCGGATGGTGCAAGCTGATGCAACTTTGATGTCAAAGAAAATAAGCTGGGTTCGTCTCTCAATATTAATGAGCTATCGTTTAAGTTTAAAATACATCTATTCTTGGTTCATTCTTAAAATGGTTTAATTCTTATTTCTTGTTTCAAGTTCAAGTTGACAATTTTTAAAGCATTGAGCTAGGCTTTCATTAGATGGAATACTGATCATCAAGAGAACATCAAGTATACGTAATTTTACAACTAAAACTACATTCAAGCGTGGCGAATTGAAGCAAATGGCTAAAAAATGCATTCCTATTTCCTACACTTCGTCCAATAGGTATTTCGCCGAATGAAAGACACCCATGCAACAGCCCCATATGCCGCAAGTATGATATGCGAGTATTTAATTGGCCCTGTTGTCAGGAAAGTACTTGTTGTCGTTTCGCAAAACTAGTGAGCTGATTCGTCCGTTTGAGCATTCTTTGTTGACGGCTGTTCGCGACGTAAAAAGTGAACAAATACTTAATTTGGCGGCAAGACTGGCGCACCCACGTAAACAACACCGGCGACGAGCTCGACGTGTGTGTGTCCGGACACGCCTAAGAGCTGGACTTTTTGATGACGTCTTCGGGTGACGTCATGTCGTGTGTGACGTTTCGTGAGCAGGTAAGGAAAAGTCACCACCGCTGGCGAACATTGGTGCGGTAAATGGCAAACACAAATACTGCGCAGAAAAGACAAATGTGTAACTTTAGACCACGTTAGACAACATTCGTTCGGACGACAATAGTCAAGGCGAATCAAGAAGTTCTTCATGCGATTGTTAGTTAGGTATCTGTCGTGCTATTTTAGTATGATTGTTATTAGCAGTTGATTTGTGAAATGTATTATGAAAATCAATGTTTATTGGACGCAGATTCAGTTTATTTTCAGATGTACCTAGGTACTCTTACACTTCACTCATCTCAAGTTGTTCAAACACCCTTGACAAAGTCGATTAAGATGAAACGTTGGGTATAATTTATACTGTGTTTTCTCTGCATTATTAACATATTCATCATATATACAATATAAGGACCACATGTTTTTTACAGGGAGACATGTCAGACAGCCCAGTAGGATGAGGCTTCGCCAAGCGTCATTTTTAGCAAAGCTTTTCTTGCCTCAAAGTTATAATGACAACACTCACTGGGAAAATGGTGATATGATATTATTTTAATGGCCATTGAAAATTCTGTATGTCAGATTTGATATTCCGAACAGCTGTTTGGCAAGATTTTTTCAGTACCTTAGTAATCCACTTTGCTAGAGTACTTTTGTGCGCTTTTACGTGAATGCATCCATTTCCCCCTGAAATAAACTTTTATAGTGATATCAAGCATCTTTTTCATTGTGTTCAAACTTTGAATTTCAGCGCCAAATGCTGGCTCTGTTCAACCTTGGACCCCCATTTACAACAACCAGAATCAAGATTCTTTGTCTTCTTTTAAGAACTGCCGGAATAACTTTCCTATCTTACTTCCCGTAACCTGAAACTTGTGTTTTCTCCACCAGGGTGCAAAATTGGTATAATGGTGGTCAAATTTGATTACCATGACATCATCACCGTAGTCATACTTAGCAAAGCTGTAGTCAAAAACAGCATTGCTAAAAATGACCACTCTTGACCAACCAAACCTCACCCCACTGAGTTCAAACACCCTTGTCAAAAGTCCTTACACTTGACTCCCAGCTGTTGTGTCTTTGCTATGCAATGTTAAACATATAAAACATCTTACTATTCATGAATGCGCCATGACTCATGTAATCTTTTCACAGCCAAGACGCTACTAAGGTACTGGGAATGTGGGGAGTGCAGCAGCATCAGTGCAGCACCGATGGTCGGATGCGACGGCTGCGATAAATGGTACCACTTCCGTTGTGCGGGGCTGACTAAGGAGCCAGGTAAGCGCAAATGTTTTCTGTCTCAGTATTTTTGTTGCAGCTATAGTGATCAATGAAATATTTTCCGCACTGTTCAGCCAAACATGTATTTCAAACAATCAGAATCTGCTTCCCAACCAAGGGCGTCACCACAGGGGGGGGGGGGGGGGGACAGAGGGGATCTCGTCCCCTCCACTTTTTAAAATTTTAACATTACGCCCATGGCGTTGCATGGAAAGAATCGACTTGAAATGGTCCTTGTCCCCTCCAAAATGGTCAATGTCCCCTCCAGTTGTCGCACCGTGGCGTCGCCCCTGTTCCCAACTACACAAATTTAGTCAAACAATGTGCCAATATGGAATTTTCAGGTTGAGTTGAATGAAATAGGAACAATGATAATTGTAGATTACGTATACCTGCAAGAGAGGAAAACAGAATACATTGTATTGCTTGTCCTTCACCGATACTGTTATTTTTCCATTTCTAGAAACACCGACATGGCGATGCAGGTGGTGCTGCCTGGTGAGGCCGCGGTCTCCGGAATCGCCTGCAGACGAAGTCACCTGACGTCCATCTGCACATCACTTGCAGCAGTGAGGCCTGCTGACAGCGTCTGGCAGTGTCGGCAACGTGCCAGACAGCTATCTGGAGTCCTGCTCACCGCAGGTCGCCGACAGGAGGGGCGACGCATCGTCTCCGAGGTCGCCTCAGCAGCAGTGAGACCCCACTGGCCGTCTTCTTAGGCTTCAACTAGATTGCGAACAACCTATGCTGAGACAACGCCCATGACGTGTGATCCGGTACCGCTACCGCACTGCGTGCCTGTGCCCGCCGTGAGCCGCTAGTGCATGGGTTCCGACGACCATGAGAATATGTGTTTATGTTGCTTTTACTATTGTTTATACGTTGAAGTGACGAATTGTTTATTTTTCGCAAGCCTCCGCTGTCCGGTTGCCTGCAGCTCCATGCAACGCTAGCTGTACTGTTGTTTTAATGTTGTCTCTCCGCTCAGCTCTACTGTTGCCTCTCCGCTCATAACAACCTATGCTGAGACAACGCCCATGACGTGTGATCCGGTACCGCTACCGCACTGCGTGCCTGTGCCCGCCGTGAGCCGCTAGTGCATGGGTTCGACCATGAGAATATGTGTTTATGCTGCTTTTGATACTGTTGTTTATACGTTGAAGTGACGAATTGTTTATTTTTCGCAAGCCTCCGCTGTCCGGTTGCCTGCAGCTCCATGCAACGCTAGCTGTACTGTTGTTTTAATGTTGTCTCTCCGCTCAGCTCTGCTGTTGCCTCTCCGCTCATAACAACCTATGCTGAGACAACGCCCATGACGTGTGATCCGGTACCGCTACCGCACTGCGTGCCTGTGCCCGCCGTGAGCCGCTAGTGCATGGGTTCGACCATGAGAATATGTGTTTATGCTGCTTTTGATACTATTGTTTATACGTTGAAGTGACGAATTGTTTATTTTTCGCAAGCCTCCGCTGCCCGGTTGCCTGCAGCTCCATGCAACGCCAGCTGTACTGTTGCTTTAATGTTGTCTCTCCGCTCAGCTGTACTGTTGCCTCTCCGCTCATATATGACACCCTCTATATGAATGGCACTACTGATTGTCACACCCACTGTCCGTATTGTCCGTAGTGGTGTCTGAGCAGTAATCGCCACGCACTTTCAGAATGTGGATCGCTCATGATTGTTCAATACAATACAATACAATACGCCCATGTTCATACAGCGTGCAGAATCCAGATTCTATTGAGGAGAGTTGAGCCAAGTCACCATAGGCTCGGGAAGAGAGCAACGTGGAGGCCCACTGCCCCTTCCCCGGCCCCCACTGGGGGCGCCAGCGCCCAGCCACTCAACTTTTGACTGGATGTCAAGAGCGTCGCCACGAGGGGAACGAGTCGCCGGCCAGCCAAGGTAGCCAACGGCGTGTGAAGGTTGCCTGACCTCGAGGAAACTGAGATGGCACCAACGGAGGTTTGTTAAGTAGGCGACCAAAATTCGAGCGGCAGCAATCTGGGCACCTTCACAGATAGCAGTGCCGCGTATCAGGGGCCAGGGCGCCTTCGACGTTTAGCTGGGCGCCGATCATCAGGACGCCGGGGGAATATGACCCAATATCCCCCGTAAATATGTGCCTCGGAAGGGAGACCCAACCATAAAACTGAAAGCTCGCCGTATTTTATCCACTATTTTTCGAGCAGGTCCAGTAGATTTCCGTCCTCAAAAGTGCGGGGATATTCCCCAGTGTTTGAGGTGGATGGGACTATAGTAGCGTTTACACCGACAGGAGATTCCCATTGCCGGCTGTGGGAAACTGCTGTCGGTGTAAACGCCATTCATATTTCCTGCGTCACCCCTGTGGGGACGCCCTTACTCCATGGTGCCGAGCTTATCAATTTGGATATCAATGGAATCAAAATCTCTTATCGATCGATGAAGAACTAAATTACCCCGACCCGGAGAGCGTCTTTGGAATCAAAGCAGTAGCACATGACGCAAGACTTCAGGCAAATAAATCGTTCTTGTCTGAAATAAAACATTTGTGTATTGATAAGCACGTTTTATAAGCAATGGTAGCAAGATTTTCCACGTATTTGGTGAAAGTGATAATTTAGTAGCAGATACTTACCGTCGCATTTCGTTTTTTTAATTAATAATTTATATTGTCAGAACTAGCAACATATCTCTTTACTCAACAAAAATTACAAAAGTGAAAAGGAAATGATAAATTGCCTATATTTTGGTAAAACTATAAATTAATTCAGCACACATTTTTTTTACAGCGTTGAAGTCCAGCTCCAAAGGACAGCTGACGATCGTAGCCGAGCAGGCTCTTTGGTACTTCTTCACTATTTCTTAGAAGTACCCGTTAGTACCGATCATGTCTCACATAATAAGCTATTGGAACAAAAATATGCATGTTCTTCTAATCATTCTCCTTTCACACTTTAAATAAATACTTTTGAAATGCATTTACTAATTAATTTCACAAAAACGGCTTGAAATTTTACAACGTCAAAATACTTATTCCAATTTCCACCGTGAAACCACCACTATGTTACTTGCTTACAGAACCGTGCGCACAGTGCGCGCAGTTTTATCGTGACGTCAGAGGGTGCTTCCTTAGTGGCGCCCCCTGGCGGGGAACGCGTGCAAAAAGTCCAGCTCTTAGGCATGTCCGTGTGTCCTCGAGGAGTTGGAACCAGGGGTTGGAACTGCCTGTTTCTTTTGACATTTCTAGAATATATTCTGCCGTTCTTTTGCAGAAATAAAAAAAATAGGAACAAGCATTGCAGTTTTACTGGTTCTCTAAAATCATCTAACTGTACGTCATGGATGTGTCTGGAATCCTCGCTCTCAGTCCAATCTTCATTACGGTTATCTCTGGAATTGCGATAATTATATATTTTTCTAAGAAGGCGTCACCGGCGTCACCTCTGGAACAGAGTAATGACCCGCAAGGTATGTCTTGAACTTAATATTTACCCATTTTGGACATTTTTAAGCATTGAAACACTGAGAAGTGAGCAGCTAGGTACTGACAGATTTGGATTCAGATTTAATTCTCAGTTGCAATGGATTAGCTGATGTGCCTATTATTGGGATTCAGTCGGGGAAACTATGGTAAAATCTGCTATTTTTAGCAGTCTGCTATTTTTAGCAGAAATCTGCTAAAAATGGGTACGCATGTGACGTCATCGTACCCAAATATAGCAGATTTGGGTACTGTTCCCGACAAAAGCAGATCTGCACCCTAATTGAAGCAAATGCGCATCAAATGCCTGGCAGATTCATTATTAGAATAGTGCTGAGAATGTCCTCTGATATTTTTGTTCAGATTCGACTATTTTCAAATAATGAATTTGAAAATAGTCGGATCTGAACAAAAAAAGCAGAGAACACTCTCACCACTATTCTCATCATGAATCTGCCAGGCATTTGATGCGCATTTGCTTCAATTAGGGTGCAGATCTGCTTTTGTATGGGGCCGTACCCAAATCTGCTATATTTGGGTACGATGACGTCACATGCGTACCCATTTTTAGCAGATTTCTGCTAAAAATAGCAGACTGCTAAAAATAGCAGATTTTACCATAGTTTCCCCGACTGGATTGGTTAGTATCAAATACCAATCCAGTTACAGTTTAAACTGCAATTTACAGTCACAACTTGTATTGTTACCTGACTGCTTGGAACAGCGTGAGAGTTCCGGTTTGGGTTAGCACGTGGTCCACTGGATATGGTGCTTGAACCAAACCAACTAACTTGTATTGTAAACAGACTGCAGAAATGGAGAAAACATGTTCAAGCAGCAAGACTGGTGCACCAGTTAATAGGTTGTTGACTTATGTGTCTTGTTTGCCAAATTTACTTGAAAGTTGCTTAAAAGGTACTTCATGAAAATTTAAGATGTTTTGTAGGCTGTTTATACTGCATCATTACTTTTAACTTACTGTTTCTATCACTGAAGGTCACAATGTTAATCACAGTTTTCCCTGCAGTTCCACTTGACAAGGGTGATGTGGACAAAGCGACATCCAATGTCAGCAAATCGAAGAAGAAGGCAGACAAGGTTCCTCCTCATCGGGACAACAAGTCAAAGTTCAGCCACCCCTGGCTGCTATCTTCCTTGAAGGGTCACAATGACAATGTTCTGGACATGAGCTTCAGTCCAAATGGCAAATATTTGGCATCATGTTCCATGGGTGAGTGTCCTCTGTCACAATGTACTAGTAAAAATGCATGCATTGGCAGCCACTTTTATTAGTATTGTTACTGACTTTTCTTCCTGAGTTAGTGTAAGAAGGTGTTATGGTGGGAGTGAGCCACCTGAGCTCTTCTGAATACCATGTATTGATGCCATTATAGTTGACAGCATATTTACTGAAGTCCCTGATCATTTGCACTTCAGGGTCAAAGTGCACAAAATCTGGACACCAAGAATGCTAAGAATCGTAGGAACCCAAATGCTGACTGTCCTGCCCACCTCTTCTCATTCACCCCCTCCCCCCCCCCCCCCACTCTGAGGACAGATCGGAGCGTACTGCTGTGGCAGACGCGCCATTTCTCCGAGCGGGAGCACAAGTCGACGCGCGTGAACGTCGAGTTCGACCACGCCACCGGCGTGAGCTGGAGTCCCGACAACCACGCGCTGCTGTGCGCCAAACACAACGAGAACCGGCTGCAGGTCTACAAACTGAGCAAAAAGTCGGACGGCACGCTCGGCAACCCGCAGGTGGCCGTCACGTTCGATAAGGTGAGCGCAGGGATGGGGATGTCGGCCGGCCGGGCCGCGACTCACCCCCGTCCGGGCCGCGAGCTCCACAAACCGCTGGTGAAGGAGGGGGCCGACCGGCCACGCGCCGTCCCCTACCGCTGGTGCTAGGTGGCGCCACTGAGCCGCCGGCCAGAGGGCGCCCGCAGCGGCAGCCTGGCAGCACCGGCTAGCAGCGGGTTACAGCTGGTACGGGTACATGGCTGGCTAGTGGCTAAGGCTTAAATTCCTTTCGCAGTTGTGCGGCTGCAATCTGCTGTTGAGTGTATGAATTGGAACAATGCTTGTGGACTTCGAAAGGTTAGTGAAAATCAGGAACGGCGAAGCCGATCAGGTTAGGATAATATGGGAGGGGAGGGGGTAAAGTCAGCTAAGCATTGAAGATCCTATCAAGATTAGTGAAATCTCCTCATTTTTCTACCTTCTGCACTGACGCTGTCTTTACCAAAAGACATTTTCTTACTGTATTACCATTTATGACAACTAGCAGTACTGGTTCTTGCACTGTTTGCACCTATATGGACCTGTGTCATTCGCCATTCTCCACAATGACGCCATATGCCTCGGCCGCAGCTGGACGACGATCCGCTGGTGGGCAGCGGTATCTCCAGTAACGGCGGCTCGGCGGAGCAGCGTCACAGCGCCGGCCACTACGTCATGTGCTGCTCGGAGCGGGGACGACTGACCGTGTTTGACCTGAGGGGCGGCGTCCTGGCCTCCACTGACACCCGTCAGGCGCCCGTGCACGCCGCGCGCATATCACCCTGTGGACGGTTCATCATGTCGGCAGGTACTGGACGGAGTAGGGAGGGATGGAGGTAGGGCGGTGGAGTTAGATGGTAGGATGGTAAGGTTATGTAGTGTGTGATGGAAGTCTGAAAGAACCATTGAAAGGGTAGTAATTTCACTAATGAAAAAGAATATATTGTCTAGGAGTAGGACGTGGTGTCGGTAGCTGCGCGCATGCATAGAAAGGTCTCGCTCGATTAGTTGTGGTTGGATGTTTGTTCTTAATTTATTGTTCGCCAATAATGTGTCGAATGATTTCGCGATATTTGATGGAAAGTGAAGACCGATAAGCTCGTAGCTCTAATGGCATGGCGTGTTTACGCCCGGCCTCTCCTGGGCTCCACCTCTGGTCGCTACACCTACCTACCTTTGACCATCGTCCGTCTCTCAGGGTTCACGCCGGACGTCAAGGTGTGGGAGGTGGCCTTCACGCGCTCGGGCGACTTTGACAAGCTGAGCCGGGCGTTCGAGCTGAAGGGGCACACGTCCGGTGTGCTGGACCTCAGCGCCACCCCCGACAGCTTCCGCATGGTGACCGTGAGCCGAGACGGCACCTGGAAGCTCTTCAACACCAACGGTCAGTCGCACGGGCGGGAGAGAAGAGCTTTAATGTGTTTTGATACAATATGCGTGGGACTCGGTGGCAAGGATGTGGAACGTATCGGCTTGTGCTAGTAAACGTACCCGGATTCCGTAACCAAGACGATTGGGACGCTTCCTGACCTTTGAGTATGTATAACATATGGTATTTCCCATCCTTTTGCTGATAGTTGTGGTGTTATTCATCACGTTTTTTTTCGTATAGATTTTGTTTGTTGGTGTTGTGTAACGTCAGCGCATGATCTAACCGTGGTTTATATGCAAGGCTTCCAATATTTCCTTCCCGTGAAGTGGTGGGGTTAGGCGAGAGGAGAGGATCTAGCATCGTGTTTGGAAGAGCAACTCCCATACAGTATAGTACAGATCTGCCCGGACCGTCAACTTGTATTCCTTCATATCCAAACGAAGTTTCTAATCGGAAGCCACTCACAAGCTGGCTTCAATCGACACAGCTCCCAGATGCTGTTTCCAAACAATAAAGCATCGTACCAGCCAGGACCTCCCGACTGACGCAGCCCCCTCCCCCCCCCCCCCCACACACACACAGTCGAGTACCGGATCGGCCAGGATCCGCAGCTGATCCAGTCGGCTCCCTGCGGCGGCGGAGAGTCGGGCTCGGCCTCGCGCGTGGCCCTCTCCCCCGACGGCTGCACGGTGGCCGTCGGCGCCCGCTCGGACGTCCAACTCTTCTCGGCAGAGACCGGAGACATGATGGCCACGCTCGCGGCGCTACACAGCAGTGAGTGGGGCGGAGCATGGGATGGGAAGGGACAGCGTGTGACCCGGATTGTGGGCAGGGTGGGGAGTGGGGTTGTGCGTCAAGGGAAGGGTAGTATGTTGGACAAGTGGGTCAGCAGGGAGCCCTGCCTCTGCTCTAGTCGGCTGCGGGGACCCGAGACGCCAGATGAATTGGTGATTTGCCACGCTAATGTCAACCCTCTCACCCGTCGTCATTTGAGCGCCCATCACTGATTCTCCCTTCTCTTGTGAATACAGTTCGCAGCGTGCTGCTCTGACTTATGACGATATGTTATGTTTCCTTGATCCTTCCCATTTAATGCTCGCCTCCCCCCCCCCCCCCCCCCCAGGAACCTCAATCGTTTATGACTGGGCAGCTGTCTCACTGGTTGCTCTGTCTACTGACATTTTTGGCATGATTGACATTTGTGATCACTGAACTCGAGGTTCCGTCAAGTGTCGTTGTTTATACTTTTTATAACATGAATGCGCCGCTCGTTGTGTACCATCACTGACCGCGCCGTCCCCCGTCTCGACAGGTCCGATCACCTGTATGCTGTTCGATCCGACCAGTCGCTACCTGCTGACGACTGGCGACAAGCACATACGGATACTGCACAACGTTCCTGGCTGCAGGGTCAACATACAGGTGAGAACAGGGGGCGGCAAAGCACGGACGTAGTGCTGAAGGTACGCAGGGTGTCGCTATGTGAAGGGAGGCAGGACTGGCCAGTGAGATTGGCGAACAGCAGACATACCCCTTCTACGTCAGACCCCGGTGTCAGCCCCACACTGAGTTGTTAGGTAAAAATTCAGTCCCCCTGTCACAGCCGGTGGAAGATGTCACCCGCACCTTTCGTACCCCGCACACCCGGACATTCACTAGGTCACAGGTGCCGGGCCGGCAGTCCCCGGCTCATATGGGCGCCGTATTAGAACAGTCGGCTCCCAGTGCCCCCAGCACCGCGGGGCCGCCCCCCGCGGCTTCCAGATCCGGCACCGTTTGAACTCCTGGCCTGGCAGGTTACATGGTACTTTGATAAAGTAGACTTCGTTAGAGCAAACCTCGCAGAGAAGCAGCCTGGGATGAGTCGCTGGAGGCATTCCTGTTCCGACTACAGTTACCTGTTCAGAATCTATCAGTATGGGACGTGACACACGTCCCATGTGTCTCCTCAGTCCTCGGGGGCTTGTTTTGGGTCCGTGAGTCGGGATAAGCTACCAGTTTCTTTTTTTGTATGATTTCATCTGGTTTGTTCCGGCTGTATCCGGTTACCTTTCGCCTATTTTGGCGGGTGTTGGACCGGTGCTTATATGCTCTCACATTCGCTGGACCCTGATCTGACATAAATGCCTTTTTGAAGAAACGCTTACGTTGTGATCTTTTGTGTTATCATGGTCTAAAGCAGGGGTCGGCAAATGGTGGGGCATGCCCCCTTTGGGGGTAATGGAGCCCTTTCGGTGGGGGTAATGAGGGATTCTGAGAAAGCCTATCTTTTTAGAGTTTGTAGCTCCAGTGATGGAGCCATCGTGACTATTGCATCCCAGGGTTCAAAGATTAGCCCAGGCCAAACCCAGCCAGCAATCCCAATCCGTTCCCGATCGTGATTTTCGGACTCAGCCCGCACCACCCCGATCGGGACCGGAGTGGGACAGGATTGGGAAATGAGACACTTTGTACGGGCTGGAACGGTCCGGATATCCCAACCTACCCTGCACGGTCGGTTGGGAGATCCCGCACGTATCCGGACCGCCTTATGACGTTTTAACAAGCGCTTAACTCCGATCCCGATCGGGATTCCCCAAATCTCCCCGCACAGCCGGTTCGGAAATCCCGCACACATCCGAACCGCCTTATGGCATTTTAACAAGCGATGAACTCCGATCCCGATCGGGATGTCCCAACTCGGCCTGCACGGCCGGTTCGGGAATACCGCAGGTATCTGACATATTAACCGCAGTCTTATAACCGCAGATTGCTGTTATGCAGATGCGACCACTTTGCTTGCGCCACCGCAACTCCTTCGCCTCTTCATTATTCTCCAATTCAACCTTTATAATGCCTGCACGATAAAATGAATTACATTGGACACTGAAATATATTCACAAATTTACTGGTTGCACACAGGTCAAATTTTTACAAATTCACAGCCTGGCCAGCACATTCATGGCGTCGGCCAACATCTTAGCGCTGCTGCAAGGCGCTGGCACAGCGGACTCACTTCCAGTGCTCACAGTCATTATAGCAGGCCTGCGCCTTGTTCGTGTCAGCTCCTCTGCGGACAGTGTGTCCGTGTGCCGTCACGGGCTTCAGAGAGCCACCGCGAAACTATGTAGACGGCTGGCATCTGGTCGGGCGGTTCACCACTGTGCGAAGAGAGCATCTGAAAATGACCAAGAGGTAATTAATCAAAGTCTGGGACACACTAAAAATCACTAAGAAATAACCCACATCTGGCATTTCACGTGGTATGCCTGGTAATTCAGGTTTCAAACCTACAATGCAACCAACGACACTTGACAATGAGACCAAACATCTTCTGTCCATGATAACTGATCAAACATGCGACAGCACGAGTGTAATTCACATGCCGTACAACCACAACGAACATTAAAATTTATATTACCTATAGCTTTCCCGCTCCCTACATCACGGATGAAGTGTGCACTATACTCACCCTGTTCTCAAAGACGGACTGATTTCCCTGCAACGACAACAGTTGAATCGACCGCTTGCTAGAGCCAGTTCAAAAGCAATATCCTAAGGCAGCAGCTCAAAGGAGAGACCGACACTTGACCAACGCGGCAGCTAGACTGGCCGCTGCGCTCAGAGGACGCGTCTGCCTGCACGCGGCCCATCTGATTGCTTTTCCAGGCTTTGTGGGCCACCGGATATGGTGCCCGAAGCGCCTTCTCAGATCGGTTGGGATAACAACGTAAATCACAAGCCTGTCTAAACATGGGATTCGATTGGGCTATCCGTACCGCGTCCCAACCGATTAAGCATGCGGTCCGGAAATCCCGAGTCGCCCCTACCGCCGGCCATCGAGGTCCGGTATCGATTGGGACAACCCAAGCCTACCCAACCGGGTAGGGACAAGTCGGGACATCCGGAGCCTATCCCGACCGTCCCCAACCGCATCCCGGACGAATTGCTGGCTGGGAAGGCACAGCACACATTGATTAGATACCAATTTTCACGTACCTGCTCGCCTCACCATCTCACCCCTCCGTACAGTCGTACAAAAGCAGCTGCAACTTTTAACCGTCGCCCGTCTGTTGGCGTTTCAACAGCCGCTAACGTAAGGGGGAGGAGTCGATCGGACCCCCGCGGCCTTTCGGACTCTGAGATGGAGCTGTGCATAAAAAAGACGAGCGTGCTACCCGTGAAAATAGGAAGCCGCTGCTGCCCATTTTTAAGGTCCTTGGTCATTCCGTATCATTCAAGAGGGCAATGACAAGTGTCGAGAAAATCGGGACCCGCTATAACTTCTTGAAGTGAGATTTTATGGCTCAAGATGATCTCCAGAAAAAGCTCATAAGCCAACGGTCATTATGGGTCCAGAGGCCAGTTTTGCCAACAGAAAAATAACCCCCTGCCGGAATTTTTTGCCTAAAGATCGTTTCACACATGGAGCGTAAACAGTAAAGCCCTATCCGCTTACGAGCCCATCGCGTTTACGCTCCGTATGTGAAGCGGTCTTGATGCAAAAATTCCGGCAGGCGGTTATTTTTCTGTTGGTAAAACTGGTCTCAGGTCATGATATTTTCCGGGCTGGTAAAAAAAAAATGATGGGCTTGAGGGTACAATTTGGTCGTGATCCAATGCCTTTTACGTGAGCTTTTAACGAAAAACCACCCGCCGCCCCTATACGTACAAGGGTTAAATGGGATATAGCATAGGCGGCGGAACGGGGAGGGCACCGGGGCACCGTGCACCCTTTGATTTTTGCATTTTAACATTAGCCCTATGGGCGTTGCATGGAAAGAATGGGACCAAAAGTCGGCAGTGCCCCCCCCCCCCCCCTCCCCCTTAATTGAAGCTGTTCCGACGCTACTGGGATATAGGTATTAAATGTTTTGTGGAGGAAGTGTCATGTTTTAAATTTGATGCATTGGAAATGCACAAATACCCAAAGAGTTCCAGGACGGTATGGAATTTCAGTAAACTTAGTTGTGTCAGCAATGGGGTCTGTTAGGTGGGGGTAATGGCCCTGCCTGGCGCCCAAAAAGGGGGCACGACCCCGAATGACCTGCCGACCACTGGTCTAAAGTTATCCCGGACGCCATGCGAAATCGATACTGTAACGTTTGAATCGCTGTGCTTTGTAATGCAGACGTTCACCGGGTGGTTAAAGCATTCTGATATCTATATTTGATAGTTGATGTTTGCCTTGTTCGAAGTTTCGCCAAGCTCTGGTTGGAAAGACTGCCGGCACTTTCTGTGCCCTCATTGATTGCGCTATAATGGGAACGTCAGACAGGATTCAGCAGCCATGCCGAATATAGCCGCTTCTGCGCCGGCTAACCGCTGCCCGCCTCTGGTCCCTCAGGTGATGAAAGACAAACTTGCCAAGACCACCAACCACACCCTGAAGGAGCGGCTGACCGCTCAGGTGAAGGAACTACAGGCTTTTCTGAGCACACTGGGTGAGTGAGTCACTGACCACTGAGCCCAGGAGAGAAGCCAGTGGTCGTTGTTGGTCTCTGGAGTCATGGGAGAGAGGACGTGGGGACGCGGCGAGCGCGCTGAGGACAGGGAGAGATGAGGAAATAATTTGGCGAGGGAGGGTGCCGTGTTTTACCGCTGCTCAGTGGCGTGATAAGTTAGAGGCGAGATCTGGCGACGGATCAACCCGCCACCGGCAGTAGAGGCCGTCCGCGGGACGGTGCCACCGATAATCAATACAAAGGAGCGAGGTTTTGGGCATCGGGCGAGCCTGCTGGGCATTGGGGCATACTGGGGTTGACGCTGGGCTAATGGAACGCTGTGCTAACCATACTGATATTGTCAGTGACTGATCGCGCCTGGGTCGACCGCCGCGGTTGTGGAGTTAACGTTTGTTGTGTGTTGAACGATCATTTGCGAACGCGGACGGGGCCGATGGATAACAATCCAGCCTGTGGTTGCCTAGTGCCCACTGCGTGGGCTTGGCATTCCCCTGCACGCGCGAAAAGGCATTCCCGTGTAAGCTAGACACCACAACTATCCAACCGACCGGAGGTGTCGGTCGTGACGATCGTCGTGACACGTTTCGTGATGATCGACGTGACACGTTCCGTGACGGCTTCCTATCACGTTCCGTGACGCCGTACCCGACCCGGCACTGTCGGGGCTGCCAGATTTGTGATATGCCGTGTTGTGGTGCCACACTTATCATGTTCATCTCGCAGGGTTGCAGTTTCAAATACAAATGTTTTCTGTGGATGCGGTTGATATGGCGAAAGAGTAAGTTTTAGCACCAAATTTCTGGAGACTGGTGTCCGGCATTGCGACATGAGAAAACGTCTAGTGGGGAGCATGTCTTGGATTGTTCATGATAATGCAGCATGTGCAGGCAATGCTACTTCTGAATCACAGAAATATTTTGTTCTTCTTAGATGTGCCGGTATTTTTCGAGCTGGTTTTCCAATTTGGCCGAGCTCTCTCCACTAAAAACGTGTTACGCCCAGCTGGCAGCGGCTCGGCGCGTCAAACGCAGCTTTCTGGCGAGCTGCGGTCGCAGCGCTTTCATCTCGACAGCTTAGTCGTCGGCGGTGATAGCCCGGCGCGCTCGTGGCGGACCCATAAACCGTGGGGACGCCCCCCCCCCCCCCCCGTAAACCGGCGCCTCAGGAGACTGGCGGCGCTTACCGACGCAGAATCTGCTGAGCTGGACGGAGACGTGGCGACTGGTGGGGAGGGGAGGAGGCGTGGTGGGGTGGGAAGATTTAGGGCCTTGGGGAAGCGTGGGACGGAGCGAGTATCGTTTGTTCGTATGATTATGTTTGAATTAATGCAAGTTTATTTATGTTAAAAACTTTTCATTGCACGATTCCGAAATTAGCAAAGCATTTGCTAATGTGGAACAGGTAGAGCCCAAGAACAGGCTCATGCATATAATCTAAAGTCGTAACTCGTAAGATTCTGACTTCTGTCTACTGAACCGTGTGCATAACTTCGCCCTAACAGGCGTCATATAAATGGTTTGCTCTCAGTTTTGCTGTTACCTACCTACATTGTTCAAGTTCGGTGTGCGCCGCAGGAAAAAGCATAAAACTCTTCGTTCGTTATATGCATGTATGCGCATCGTTCGCCCCAAGTCGTCAGAACAGGGACTGGGCCCACACAAGAAGTGTGAATTCAAGTCCATCCAGTGACGCGTCAGTTCTGTCGGCTCAATGTAGGTCCTGGTTGATTGGCAAGTGCGGGTCCAGCTTACAGTTCGCCGCATTGTCGCAGAGTGAGCAATCGTACCGCAGTGGCTTGCTTTCACAACCGTCGAATGCTGCGTGCTCAAATGTCGTATCGAAAACTACAGCCATGCTAGGATTGGCCAGCCGTCGTATGTATCACACCCGCCCCGGAAGATCGATCCACTTTCAGCCGTCTCAGTTCCTTCATCCATTCTCTCACCGCCAGCACACCACGTCACCACCAGACAAAAACACTAGTCTCTTGTGATATTTATGTAATTATTTATCAAAACATAAAAACGTCTGACACAACAAAATAACTGTAAACTGTCCCCAGAACAGGTGTAATGGGTAGCGACGGCGGGCCGCGAGCGACTCGGCGAGCCAGCGCCCGCGACCGCCGCCGGCGCGCGCCGCTACAAAATTAGAAAACCGCAATTACAAAACGACGCGCAAACTAAGCTGACTGAAAATGCACACCAGACGGCGGGCGCCGGGGCGGGGACGGGGACGGGGGGCGGGCGGCCGCGGCCCGCCGGTCCGCCGACAACGGGCGCCGGGAACATAACAACGGACAACACGGTCGACGTCTATGGAAATACAAACGTTCGCTGGGCGGCGGCGGCAGCGGCGGCTGACCAGCTGGCCCGCCCGCCGTACACGCGCGCGCGCGCGCCAACGACACACACACCGCCGCGCACGACGAACGGCGCCCTAATTATGAAGCGTTATAAAATCACTTCCGATTTGCTAAAATCATACTATAAAACCATGCTGCTAGCAGTGTACTTGGACTAGGAAAATAAATGAATGACACCTTTAATTTTTGTACAAAACCCAACGGCTACGCCTCGGGTTGCACATCACGCAGAGGGACGGCGGGGCGCGGGAGCACGGCCGCTATCGAGTGGGCCGCGCGGCGCGCGCGAGCGAGCCTGCCACAGACACAGGAGGGGAGCTGGGTGGGCGGGCGCCGCCGGCCGGCACGCGGTGCGCCGACCGGCGCGCGTGGCACTAGTAGAAAAATAAACTACAAATTAATGCCCACGTATTGCTACCCTGAAAACAAGCGTCTCGGCAAGGGGTGGGCGGGGGCGAGCGGACAGCGCTACAGCGGTGGTCGGGCCGGCGGGCCGCGCTCTCTCGATAGGCGGCGTCATTATGATCTGCGCCCGCTGTCCGACTCGCTGTTCCGCGTCACTGCCGACGGTACTTCAGCCGGTCCGGGTTATGGAGCTTCTCAACTGTGACAGGGGGGCTCACGTCGCTCTGGGGGTGTCTGACCGCGCACACCGCAAACACACGCACACACGCCTACACCTAGCCAACAAGAGGCGGCCGGGCCGGTGGCGGCGTGCCCGGCCGGCCGGCGACTCAGTCCGAGCGGCCGGCCGGCCGGGGAACACCCCCATCGGCCCGGCCGCGCCACCCGACTGCCGTTTTGATTCCCGGCCGTGCCGTGCTCCCCGCGGCTTTTGACATGCTGACCCGCATCGGAGAAAGGTGGGCGGCGGCGGCGGCCCGACCGCGCGGCGCCGGCCACGGCGCGTGCCAATCACATCTAGCCAATCACACTGACGTGACGTCACGCCGTAACACGTCTACCGAACGCGCTCGCCCGCGCAGAGCCGTCAGCGGCCGTCTGCCTGTCACACGCACACAGATTACGCACCGAGTCTGGGAGAATTGCTACGGCTACACTTCACTGGTTAAATGATGATAACATGCGAAAATTATAAATGTCTGAACTAGAAAATTAATTGCATAAATTAGATTGAATCACAATAAGGGATAAATACAGTTATCACATGAACCTCCTACTATACAATTCTGACCGCGCGCGGCGGCAATACCCCATTCCCAGACCCTTGACTTCAAATATTGAGGATAAATATAGAAAACGGCGGCGGCGCGCGGCCGGGGGCGTGGTCTGGGCGGCGGGGCCGAGGACCACGCCGCTGGCGGCGGGGGCGGCGGCGGCGGCGGCGGCGGGGCGGGGGCGGCCGGTTGGCTCAGTAAAAACACGGTCACATTGATAAGCGGAGCAGGACGCCACTCCGGGCGGCCAGCGCGCGCGGCGCCATCGTCATATACAAAACAACGCCACCCCAAAAATAAGGAGGAGGAACTATGCGATTTCAATCCCACGTAGTGATGTATAAATATCGGCGATTTGTACATAATCTATTTACAATTGCGACGATACAAAAACGGTGAAAAGGTAAAAAATGGTATCCAAAGTGTCGGCCGGCCTGAAATAGCGCTGGCAGGACCTTACCTGGCTGCTACAACTACTATGTAATATGTCACAGATATATGTATAAAACGTCAATGGACATGGCGCCGCCGCCACCGCCGCCGCCGCCGGGAACCCGCCGCGCCGCCGTCCGCGCCTGCTCGACTATGGCACGGATCACGCATCCGAAAAACTGCACACAAGTCTATTCTAACGAGCAGAGGAGAAAGAGAGCGAGAGCCAACGGGCTGTGGACAGAGCGGCGGAGACGGGACAGAGGTGTGCAGAGGACAGGATGGAGAACAGGAGAGAGTGGGGAGGAAGGCGATATACGAGGAAAGAGAGAGAAGCGGCGACTGTCGGCCGGAGCCAGGTCGGACTCCCGGCCAGCCGCTGACTACCGGCGCCAGTCGAGCCGCTGGTAGCTAGATCTAGTAGCTACTAGCCGGTGCTGCCAGGCTGCCGCGGCGGGCGCCCTCTGGCCGGCGGCTCAGTGGCGCCACCTAGCACCAGCGGTAGGGGACGGCGCGCGGCCGGTCGGCCCCCTCCTTCACCAGCGGTTTGTGGAACTCGCGGCCCGGACGGGAGTGGATGGTAGCCCAGCAGTGCTCACAGTAGTACTGAAACAGACACACACAGGACAGGCACAGTCAGATCATGAGACGGGATAGGGAAGGATAGGACGAGCGGTATAGAGGGCGCCGGGCGGCACAGTAGCGCCCTATCCATGGCCCCATCACGCCACTCATGACTGAATGAGTGGAACAAAATCAATAGCTCTCGATGCTATTTTTATCTGCACAAAGCCTATCTAGCTTCTCCAAACAGGAAACATGAGCTCAACAATGTGCAAAGTTGAGGAAAACAAACCCACTACAATACTCCGATACCGTTATCAGCAAAAATATGCCTCAACAAACAATCGAGCATTCACGTTCAACGTTGCGGTAGCTCCATTGAGCTCATGACCCCCACGCAGGAAATTAGTGATGTTACTCTGCCCTCCCACTCTACATTAACATCTCTGGGCCTCTAAGCAGGGCAGAACTCTGTGGAGCCTACCCTCACTCCTCTCTCCCTCCCTCTGTCCGCTCTCTCACCTGGAGACAGGTGACGTTGGCGCAGAAGAAGGGCGCAAACTTGCCGGCGCAGCGCGTGCCCTGGCACTCGTCGCACATCTGATCATCGAGCACGTAGGGCTTCACCTCCACCTGGACAGAGGAGGGCTCTGGTCAGAGGCGCCACCATGCACGGGTAGGGAAGGACACGGTGCACCTCTACCTGAGCACGGGAGGGCTATGCCAGAGGCGCCGCCAGGCACGGGTAGGGAAGGACACCTCTACCTGAGCAATGAGCATAGGATGGGTTCGGTCAGAGGCGGAACAAGGCATGGGTCAGGATAGGGGAGGGCAGAGCTCCGATCGCAGCCGCAGTCAGGAACTGTACCTATGTACGGAGAGGGATGACAAAAGGCTCCACTGATAAACGAACAGCAGAAGACGTCTAAGAAGGACTAAGTCTGGATATTTCACTGATGATTGCTGGCGACTGATGACAGAAGCTGGCTATCATAAAGGGTTGCGCACCCAAAGCATCATGGGATTGGGCCGGAGACCGGGGGAAGACAAGACAGGAAACGACTACATGACCGCAGTAACAAACAGACCGTTTTGCGGCTTTACATGGATGTGGTTAAAGGAAGGGTGCCACCTTCCGAAATTTTTGTTCTATGAATCTATTTTACTTATTTGAATTTTTAGACGTGGTTAGCGCGTCCACAATATACAAAAAACCGAAACATTGCATTTAATACATTGGCCAAAAAAAAGATCGTTGTTTATATCACCACTACAATTCAAGGTCGTTTGATGTGGCAGCTAGGACGGCTGGCATATCCTGTTGTCATGGCAACATATCATTCTGCCATTTGCATTGATGGCGCAACTGAGACAAAAAGATGAACAAATAAAAAGGAAGAAGATAACATGATTTGAACTAAAGGTTTCATCAAAAGAACATCAGAAAGAACATCAGAAAAGAACAACAAATAAGTCGAGTAAAGGTTTTTCCTTTACAATGCTTAAGAGATCTATGGAACCCTTCACCCTTCATGCAACTTACTAGAAAAACTTCCCAATTAAAATTTTAAAACTTAAAGGAAGGGTGCCACCTTTTGGACACAACGCAGTTTTTACAAGATTAGACTCACATGAACCTAAAAACCGGCTTCACTTACCTATGCTCGAGACGGTCAGCATTGAATCCGCACGTGAAGTTATCATTTGCGAGTTTTGCTGCCAGCATTCGGGCAGGCAAAAATCTTCAGCACTATTTCCTCGTCGTGTTAAGGGTATTTTATAAAACATGAAATCAGCAAAGGTATGTATAAAAGTTATACTTTTGAAGCATGTTTTATCATTTTGAAAGGGTATATTTTTTATTTATGGTATACACTTAAGTTTTAAAATTTTAATTGGGAAGTTTTTCTAGTAAGTTGCATGAAGGGTGAAGGGTCCCAGCAAACATGCCCACATGGGTCCCATATGGGGTGAACATGGGCCAGATGGGCCCACGTGGGACATGGGCTACAGATGGGCTACCCATATGGGCCCCATATGGGATAAAAATGGGCCAGATGGGCCAAACGCATGTGGGCTGGAGATGGGCATCCCATGTGGGTCCCATATGGGGTGAACATGGGCCAGATGGGCCGACGTGGGACATGGGCTACAGATGGGCTACCCATATGGGTCCCATGTGGGCGCCGCGTGGGTCCCATATGGGGCCTACGTGGGCTGGCCCATATGGGTCCCACGTGTCACCCACTGCCATTCCCATGTGGGACCCATATGGAAGAGGTGGGGGGCCCATGTGGGCCCCATATGGGAACCATGTGGGCATGTTTGCTGGGGTTCCATAGATCTCTTAAGCATTGTAAAGGAAAAACCTTTACTCGACTTATTTGATGTTCTTTTCTGATGTTCTTTCTGATGTTCTTTTGATGAAACCTTTAGTTCAAATCATGTTATCTTCTTCCTTTTTATTTGTTCATCTTTTTGTCTCAGTTGCGCCATCAATGCAAATGGCAGAATGATATGTTGCCATGACAACAGGATATGCCAGCCGTCCTAGCTGCCACATCAAACGACCTTGAATTGTAGTGGTGATATAAACAACGATCTTTTTTTTTTTGGCCAATGTATTAAATGCAATGTTTCGGTTTTTTGTATATTGTGGACGCGCTAACCACGTCTAAAAATTCAAATAAGTAAAATAGATTCATAGAACAAAAATTTCGGAAGGTGGCACCCTTCCTTTAAGTGTATACCATAAAGAAAAAATATACCCTTTCAAAATGATAAAACATGCTTCAAAAGTATAACTTTTATACATACCTTTGCTGATTTCATGTTTTATAAAATACCCTTAACACGACGAGGAAATAGTGCTGAAGATTTTTGCCTGCCCGAATGCTGGCAGCAAAACTCGCAAATGATAACTTCACGTGCGGATTCAATGCTGACCGTCTCGAGCATAGGTAAGTGAAGCCGGTTTTTAGGTTCATGTGAGTCTAATCTTGTAAAAACTGCGTTGTGTCCAAAAGGTGGCACCCTTCCTTTAACACAGGCCACCCGACCACAGGCCACAGCTATTGTTGTGAACACCATGTAGTACCAATTGCCAGGAACATAGCACCAAGAATAGCACCAGCTGAGTAACTTTACTGAATACACACAAATAAACACACTGATAGGGTCAAAACTGACTAACAAACAATACACGTCACACGTCAGTTCAGAGCATGAGCTGGCTCGACATACTCGTAATCAGCCACCTGGCCCTCCTCCCCTCACCCACAGCTTAAGGCCATAACGCGTCACTGAGTCACACTCTAGTGCTAACCAGTAACCACACAAAGCCTATCCACGCTACCCGGTGGAACCCATCTATCCCCCCACCCCGGGAACCACCTATGTGACGTGTCACACCCGTTCATAGTCCACAGGGCGTATCTACCGACCCGCGCCGGCCCCCGTGCTCACACACACCCCGGGGGGGGGGGGGGGGAGTGCAATGATCAATACAGGTAGAGGAGGCGGTTGCCATGACACTTATCAGTGGTTCGAACATCGCTAATTGATGTTGGCAGGGCTGCGGAGTCG
The DNA here is from genome assembly GCF_019059575.1 of Amphibalanus amphitrite. Taxonomy (NCBI): domain Eukaryota; kingdom Metazoa; phylum Arthropoda; class Thecostraca; order Balanomorpha; family Balanidae; genus Amphibalanus; species Amphibalanus amphitrite. The sequence goes on along the minus strand of NW_024882787.1, from coordinate 128,050 downwards.
GAGTCGGAGTCGGAGTCGGTCGGAGTCGACAGTTGTGACCGGAGTCGGAGTCGGAGTCGGAGTCGATTTTAGAAACCCGAGCCGGAGTCGGAGTCGGAGTCACCGAAAATCTGTCGACTCCGCAGCCCTGCTAGGTCTGCGGAGTCGGAGTCGGGAGTTGGAGTCGGTCGGAGTCGACAATTCTGCCCGGAGTCGGAGTCGGAGTCGGAGCTGGTTTTTGAAAGCCGGAGTCGGAGTCGGAGTCGGAGTCGCCGAAAATCCATCGACTCCGCAGCCCTGGATGTTGGAGAGTGGACCGAGTTGTGAGCCAAAGTCTGAAGAGTTACCTGGTCAGGAGTGAGGAGTTAGTACTCAGCACTCCACCTTCTATGCATCGGCTAACCGTATGGTCGGCTAGTCGTGAGATCTAGCCATCAGATCTTAGGCTGTCCGAGCTAGTTTCCGATCCTGCTGTCCAGTTAGTCCTAGCAGTCCCCTGACAATAGTCCGTCGCGTCGGAGCCCTTCCATGACCCTATACCAGGGGTCGGCAAATGGTGGGGCATGCCCCCTTTGGGGGTAATGGCGCCCTTCGGCGGGGGGTAATGAGGGCCTCTGAGAAAGCCTCATCTTTTTTAGAATTAATGGCTCCCTTGATGGGACAGACATCGCAACTGTTGTGCCCCAGGATTCAAAGATTAGTCGAGAGCAAACGCACAAAGCATGAACTGATTAGCTGGCGCATGCCAATTTTCATGTACATAGCTGCTCGCTATTCCGCACAGTCGCGCAAAAGTAACTGTCATGTATTAACCAGCGCTCGCCTATTGGCGTTTTCACAGTCACTACCGCAAGGGGGAGGAGTTGTCCATTGCACCCTGACCCGAGCATCTCGGCCTCTGAGCTGGAGCTTTGCAGAAAAATTGAGCGTGCTGCCCATGAAGATAGGCAGCCGCTGCTACCCAATTTAAAGGTCCTTGGTCATTTGGTGACCTTCGAGAGGTCAATGACAAGTTCCGAGTAAATCGGCTCTTGCTGTAACTTCTTGAAGTGAGATTTTGTGGCCTGCCATGATCTCAAGAAAGATCTCACAAATCAACGGTTATTCGGGTTAAGGTCATGCCATTTTCAGGACAGATAAAAATGATCGGCCCGACGGTACAGTTTTTCGTGATCCGACCCTTTTAACGTGATCTATTCCCGAAAAATACCCGCTACCCCTGTGCGTATGGGGGTTAACCCGCGCCCCGATGGGGCTCCTGGGTATCCACGCCCTGCTGGAGGTGGAGCTTGAACACCCCCTACAACTTGGCTCCTGGGCCACTAGCGAAACGCCGTAGTCGGCCTTCGAAAGAGAGTATAAGAAATGATGAAGGAAAACTATGGTCACTTTTTAGGTCAAGTCAAAGGTCAGCTCACCAGAGGTCATCGAACGTAAAATTCGCCAATTTCCAGGTCAACCTTTGACAATTTTCGACAAACTGGCCTATAGCTCAAGAAAGGGTAGATCTACAGCGCTGCGGAAAAACGCATTCGATAGCTCTCTTAACGTTCTTTCTGATGACACCCTCAGATTTAACCTAAGAATAACGATTTAGCCTGCAGCTGGAGACAAAAACTGCTAGAATGTACGTTGTTTGCTGATAAAATGTACGTTGTTTGCTGATAGTTTTTCTTCAATAGCGTTTCACTCAGAACTTGCAAGAGCTCACTTTTATCAGCATCGTGCTCCTCCCGTCGAGAAGCATCGAAGGTCTTGTTGCACATCAGGTGATCCGTGTCGTCGAGCTAAACACATCTAAGGCATTTTCATCGCTCTGGCATGCCTTTATCAAGTTATTAGCGAAAACTATTAGATACCGTTCACGACCTGAAATGACCTCAGGGACACAGCGGGCCTCACGGGTGCAGTTTTCCGGTTCAGTGGTCATGTTTACTTGTGATTCAGTGCTTCACAGTGTTAGGAATGACACTCGTCCAAAAAAGGCGTCTTTCAATTTCTACCATTGACTTTGCGACCTCTCCCATTGATAACGAGAGAGGGCGTGAAAGTGAGCTGACCTTTTAACAATCAACATGGTCACCGACATTAAATCTCCGAGATACAAATTTTGTACATGCTGTTGCCTTTATCAATTCCTGAAAGTTTGAAAAAGATCTGTCACTCTGTGTAGCTACAACAGGCGTTACGGTCTTTACTGAGGTGAGGTCACTTGACTTGACATGATCTGGTGACCTGACTTTGAGCGACTTTGGTCTGAAATTTTCACAACATGTGCAGAAAAGATGTATGACAAAATGTGAAAAATGGTGGCGCTTAACGTTTTTGAGATATTTGCGAGAAACCGCAGGGGGGGGGGCTGTGGTTTCTCGCAGATATGGTACCCAAAGAGTCGCGGAAAAGTATGGTATTTCAGTAACCTTGGTTATATCACCAATGGAGCCTGGCAGGTGGGGGTAATGGCGCTGCCTGGCGCCGAAAAAGGGGGCACGACCCCGGAGGGCTTGCCGACCACTGCCCTATACCCACACGACTCTGTGACCCCGCCACTGACCCCTCTCCTGTGACCCTGCCCACATGACCCTGTGACCCCGCTGACCCACCACATGACCCGGGGTATCCCGGGGTGACCCCGCCCCACTGACCCGTTTGTCGATGTCGCCGTGCTGCAGCTGCACGAAGCGCGCGCTGATAGCGGCGATGTAGCTCTGCTGGTTACTGAAGGCCACGCGGCCGGCTCCCTTCGGGTACTTGAGCTCCGGGTCCGTGTCAATACCGGCGTAGCACACGCCGCCGTACAGGCGGTCCATGATCATCGCCAGCTCCACTGGGGGAGGACAGAGTCAGGTCAGGTCAGGTCAGGTCGGGTCAGGTCACAGCACAGGCGGTCCATGATCATCGCCGGCTCCACTGGAGGGCAGAGGTCAGGTCAGATCAGGTCAGGTCACAGCACAGGCGGTCCATGATCATCGCCAGCTCCACTGCGGGAGGACAGAGGTCAGGTCAGGTCAGGTCAGGTCACACTCTGCCGTGTGATCACGACCAGCTCCACTGTATGACAGAGGTCAGGTCAGGTCAGGTCACAGCACAGGCGGTCCATGATCATCGCCAGCTCCACTGGGGGCAGAGGTCAGGTCAGGTCAGGTCAGGTCAGGTCACAGCACAGGCGGTCCATGATCATCGCCAGCTCCACTGCGGGAGAGAAGGTCAGGTCAGGTCAGGTCAGGTCACAGCACAGGCGGTCCATGATCATCGCCAGCTCCACTGGAGGACAGAGGTCAGGTCAGGTCAAGTCACACGCCGCCGTACAGACGGTCCATGATCATCGCCAGCTCCACTGGGGGAGGACAGAGGTCAGGTCAGGTCAGGTCAGATCAAGTCACAGCACAGGCGGTCCATGATCATCGCCAGCTCCACTGAGGGAGGACACAGGTCAGGTCAGGTCAGGTCAGGTCACAGCACAGACGGTCCATGATCATCGCCAGCTCCACTGGAGGAGGACAGAGGTCAGGTCAGGTCAGGTCACAGCACAGACGGTCCATGATCATCGCCAGCTCCACTGAGGGAGGACAGAGGCCAGGTCAGGTTAGGTCAGGTCACACGCCGCCGTACAGACGGTCCATGATCATCGCCAGCTCCACTGGAGGACAGAGGTCAGGTCAGGTCAGGTCACAGCACAGACGGTCCATGATCATCGCCAGCTCCACTGAGGGAGGACAGAGGTCAGGTCAGGTCAAGTCAGGTCACACTCTGCCGTGTGATCACGACCAGCTCCACTGTATGACAGAGGTCAGGTCAGGTCAGGTCACAGCACAGGCGGTCCATGATCATCGCCAGCTCCACTGGGGGCAGAGGTCAGGTCAGGTCAGGTCACACGCCGCCGTACAGACGGTCCATGATCATCGCCAGCTCCACTGCGGGAGGACAGAGAGGTCAGGTCAGGTCAGGTCACACGCTGCCGTACAGGCGGTCCATGATCATCGCCAGCTCCACTGCGGGAGAGAAGGTCAGGTCAGGTCAGGTCAGGTCACAGCACAGGCGGTCCATGATCATCGCCAGCTCCACTGGGGGAAGACAGAGGTCAGGTCAGGTCAGGTCACAGCACAGGCGGTCCATGATCATCGCCAGCTCCACTGTGGGAGGACAGAGGTCAGGTCAGGTCAGGTCAGGTCACATGCCGCCGTATGATCATCGCCAGCTCCACTGGAGGACAGAGGTCAGGTCACTGGTCAGGTCAGGTCACACTCCGCCGTATGATCACGACCAGCTTCACTGGGGACAGAAGGCTATGCGCTAGTCAGATCAGTTCAAGTCAAGTCAGGTCAGGTCAGGCTGGTTCGTTTTGTCAACGTAAAACAGCCCACACTGCTATTTTGCCATAAACAATGCACTTTCCGGTCACGATATACCAATAACCAAGGTATATTGTCGAATTTAACAAGGCAAACCTAACGACAGGTTGATGCTTCGCTGTGCCCAATATAGCCCAGTATGATGCGTACAGTTTCACTGCGGATTGAGATAAAAACAGCACATGATGATGCGCACACGCCCCCAGTAAACAAAGCATCGACAGATGGAATAGAAGGTCGAGCGATGCATTCAATCGTAAAAACCCCAAACAGGTCCCGCATTTCACCGGATGCGCTAAATTACTCGTCATTCTGTCAGTCTATCAGTACGTCATAATAGCCGTCCTAACCACTGTTTACGCAACCCGTCCTCTGTGAGGGTTATGCAACATGCCATAATACACCGCCGCGCAAACATCAGCGCTTAAATGCCGGCATCCCGCGGTCGAACGTACGATACGAGCGCATTGTTTCGCTCGGAGCCGGTACAAACTGCCCCGCCAGGCGTGTCGCAACACGGGCCGTGATTCAGACTCGCCAATCCAGCCCTGGGCGCGGCGAGGATCCACGATATCCCGGCGGCTAGGTCACCGCACCCCAGCAGGCCTCGGTGCCACCCTGAGCCAGCATCAGGCGGCATCCTACCCTGCCCTATGTCACCCCGACCCTCCCGCGGCAGGCCCCTGTGTTTTCCCTTGTGCCCCCGCCACCCCACTTCTGCGCCACTCCGACCCTTGCACCAGCGCCACCGCGACCCTTGCACCGGCCGGGCCCCTATGCTATGTCATCCCGTCCTGTTCCACCCGGGCCCCCATGCCACCCCCGTCCCGTACCACCCGGCTCTGTGCGCCAGCCCCTGAACCGCCCTGCGCTCTGGCGGCGCCCCCGCCACCCCGCGCCCCTCGACGTCGGATATGTTGCGCCACCCGTCCTCCATCCGGGCGATTTTAATACAATCCATCGCGTCGCCGCCGGCTGGAGCCCACCAGCCCTCCCTCCCTCCCCACCCGAACTGCATCACGGACCAATCCAGACGAACTGCCGGCCGGCGGCCGTCGTCCTCGTCGACACCGACAGCCGCCGTCGATTCCGTCGAAGTTGCGAACTCGGTCACCCCGCGCCGAGTTCGGCACGCCGGCCGCGGCCCACGAGCGCGCGGCGTGGCCGATACGGGCACTAATGGACCGCGCACAGGCGCCGCGTTTGACAGGCGGCCCGGCCGCGTTCAGTGGTCTCATTAGTTTCTGTCGCCTTTGGCGGTCAGTGACGCCCGCTGCCGAAACTGTCCTCAGCCGGTCGGTCGGTCGGTCGGTCGATCGGTCGGCTGTTGCCCCGGTCACCAGTCCAGCCCAGTGCGGCGATACACCGCGAGACACGTGCCTCCCGACCGTCATTTGCATGCCGCATAAGGACCGACGCATTACCGCTAACGGCAGACGACCGGCCGCAAATCGGCCACCGATATGCCATCGGAAACAGGACCGAAATTTGCGCACCACCGCGCCGCGCCGGGGTCACACTCGCGGCGCCGCGAGGTCGAACGGGAAGCTAACCGGCTATAGGTCAGTGTCCAGCGCTCGAAGCGGGTGTCAGCCGACAGCGAACGCTAATCGGCCGACCGGAGTCCGAGTAGCCGGGCGTTAAAGCCGACCAGCTCTGGTCAGAGGTGGTAAATGGTAATGCGTATGCAGACGGCACTCGACGGGTCACTGAGGACAATGGGGACCGGGCGGGGAGGGGCGGCGGTGACGTCGGTTAAAGGGCCGCTAAACAGGAAACTATTGACATCCCGCCGGCCGGCGGTGGCTCGGCGGATGCGGCTCTAAATCCAGGGCCGCCGCCCCTTCCTGCAGTGTGTCCCAGAACGATACACTGCCACCAGCATCACCACTATCATCTCCTCTCTCTCTCAATCAGTCTCTGTCCGCCGCCGACACCACCGCGGGGCCGATAACGACGCTGGGCGCCGCGCGGGGGCGGCAGAGACGCCGCCAGGGCGGTAAGCAGCCTTCATCGCTCATCTCAGCGCATCTGGGGGGAACCGGCGACCACCGCCACCGGCCGGGGAGGCTGGCTCTGATGACACTCTCCGCGGGGGCCCGACTGACGCATACGTTCAGCCCCTCCCCAACTACAACAGGGAAGGAACGGGGAAGTATGTAGAACAGGGAAGGGAAGGACAAAGATTGCTTAACTTACAGGGCAGGGCAGGGCAGGGTACGTACCGGCCTTCAGCGGACGGGGCACGCCGCCAACGAACACCGTCTTCCGGGGGTCGAGCGGCAGCGAGGCGTCCAGCACAAAGTCGGCGTCGGAGAGCTTCCACGGCCGAATCTGCACCGGCTTGTCCTTGATGGTCGGCGACGAGACGCACAGGTAGAGCTTGTCGTCGTCCTGGATACACGTGTCGATCAGCTGCTGCACGGAGCTCTCGTCCTGCGGGTACACAGGTCAGAGGTCAGAGGCGGCAGGTGTAGGGTCAGAGACAGCAGGTGGTAGGGTCAGAGACGGCGGGTGTAGGGTCAGAGACGGCGGGTGTAGGGTCAGAGACGGCAGGTGTAGGGTCAGAGGTCAGAGACAGCAAGTGCAGGGTGAGCGGTCAGACGCCAGGCGTATGGTCAGAGGTCGTGGTTACAAGGGTAGTGGGCCAAAAGTTCGATAGTGGAAGTCGGAGAGGAAGGGTTAAATGGTAAGAGTGCTGAGGGTTGTGCTCAGTATAGGCTGTGAGAGCCACTAGCTCACGGTGCCTCTGGTGGTAAGAAGCTTGACGGACTTGCGTGGGAGGGACTGATCCTCTAACAGCTCCGGTCTCCAGCCCTATCGAGCCACGCTGGAGTGCTCTCTGATCACAACCGACTACGCAGAGTGCTGCGGTGACAGGGCCGCACTTCGACACCGATAGTAACCCACCCAGACCCAGGGACAAGCAACACCTCCACCGAGCGGATATTGCACAATTTGTCTGCACGTTTCCAATAACACCCTGGCGTAACGCACCACCTGACGTGTCATTTTACCTCGCAGCTGACTCCTGCCACAAGAAGCCGTGCTAGAAAAGCTGTGCTCCCCCGCACCACGGCGCGGCGGCAGCGTCTCATTAAATTCCCCACCGCGACCACAGACTCGAGAAATGCCGGCTGAGCGGCTCGCTCCAACTCATCTCGGAGGTTTTGCGGGGCTGCTGCAGCGCCGCGCTGTCTGCGGGGTTTTTGTGGAGGGGGGGGGGCAGACTCCAGGTAGCATCCCGGGCGACACCGGCTGGCGGGGGCGGCGGCGGCTGATCGTTACAAATGGGCCACCAGCGCGGCCAACAACAGACCAATTACGCCCGCCTCTGCAGCCCACAGTCAATGTCCCGGCCCCGGGAGAGAGAGAGAGGTGGTGGCCCCCGCCGCACGGCAGGGACCTGGCGACCCGGGCCGGGGCTCATACCAGGCCTGGGTGGTGCCCAGTGACCAAGAGGAGGCGAGGCGATTGCGAAAGGATCACGCGACGGCTAACTGGGATTGTGTACTGCCACAGTGTTAACTTTTGGGCACGGCAGACACGTCTAAATAATGAGAGCATTGTGAAGACAAAAAAGGCTTAAAGTCAATGTGACCGATTTACTGTGAAGGAGTGGCAGAAGATGACAAATGGAAGAGGAAAATTGAAGAGAAAATGCCAAAATGTTGAAGAAATAAAAGGAATTTAGGCGTCACGAGAGATGGCATCGGGTGAGGTCCCCAGGACATCACATGAGCCTCACTAACACATGTCCCAGGTAGCCGGTGACATCCACTGCCCCGTGCACCTCGCCCATAAGTAGGCCACTGGGTCAAACCGTGACACGGTTGCATGCATCACCATACTTAGAGCCCGCCTCGCTTCACCACATGGCTCATCGATTTGGCGTCCACACCTGGGCTCATCCAAAGCCGATCAGTTACATGGTCCGGGACGGGTGTCACTCCCTCGTCAATACTCCACATAGAGGCTGGCCCGACGACTGACAGCGGGGCGGCCGGCGTGACGCGTTGCATAAGTCCCGAGCCCGGCGCCGGACGTCATCACCGACAACGGTATATTGTCTCATAAGCCTGTCGCCGGGCGGGCCCGGAGCCGTGAGCCGCTTACAGGGACTGCTCATGATGCATGCCAACCGGCCGGCTGAGCCCGGCTTGTCCGGCCCGCTGACTGACTGGCCGGCTGGGGGCAGTCTGGTCCGGACTGTGCGGCGGCAGGACGGGACAGGCGGGCAGCGGCCTGACAGGACAGGCGGGCAGCGGCCCGACAGGACAGGCGGGCAGGACACTCCGGTCCGCACTGGGCTGAGTTCCCAGCCCGGCGGTAGCGGTGCGCCGGTCTATACGGGCCGATCGGCCGCCGCCGCCGCCGCCGCTGGGTCAGTGTGACAGCGCCGATCGATCGACGGCGCGGCGCGGCGCGGCTCGGCGGCCGGTGCGCCGCTTCTGTCACAGCGGCGCCACGCCACAGCTGCCGGCGGCTCGGTGGCACACCTGGCCCGCCGCCATTACCGGCCCAAGAACGACGCCTCACACTCGGCCACGCAGCCGCGCGCACAGACGCGCACACAGGAGACTGACTGTTGGCACAGATGGTGGAGGCCCGGCGCTACCCCTCCCCCTGACCCGGTCACTGGGCCGACCCGGGGGTGACCCTTGGCTAATGCGCAGCCCGCAGAGATTACTGACCAGGCAGCCTCTGGGGCCGATACCTTCTGGGAAGCTGTGACGAGGCAGGATGTTACGACCTTAGGGACGAGACGGGGCCGCGTATGCGGTAGCAGTTGCAGATTGCGGTTTGAGACAGGATGATGACTCAGAGATGGGAACATTATGGTGCGCCACTCAGTTTTCTGAATTGCATGCACACAGGGCATGGTTGAAGGAAGGGGTCCAAGACCGTTGTTGTCGATTCCATTCATGCAGCGGCCGATAAGTTTAATGCTAAAAATGGACAACATTGACGGTGACGCGCACACACGTCGAGAATAGGAGGGAGTGAATGAGTGTTGGAAGCGAATAACATGCCAAGTAAAAGGCCGTGCGGTTGGACAAAATGCCAAGTAGTGTCCGTTGTCCATGAAGTAGGCACGAATAACAATCCCACAGCCACAAACGGCTTTGGATTGGACAAAAAAGGCTATAAGCCGAGCATTTAAATCCAGTCATGACGCAACGCTGTGTTGCCGAGGGAAACAACGGTTTAATGCATGCACTGCAGTTACCATGACAAATCTGCCCCACAGTATGACCCACTCTGCTAAATCATACATATTCAAAGTTGCAAATGAGCATATAACAGCAGGCCAACACATACCTACCACATAGCATTGGACATTATGCAGCTGTGCACGAGGAATGCCCCCTCCGCTCCCCTGCCCTGACGCGCTTATGGAACATTCCCAACATACCTGGAATAGCAGGAAGGCGTATCCCTTGGGCGGGAAGTAGCTCTTCGACTCAGCCTTGTGCGGCCAGTCGACCACCAGAGGGCCGAATCGACGGAACGAGGCAGTGATCTCCTCTGAAACACAATAAGGGGAAAATCGTTACAGCAAAGTCACCAACATCACACATACGTAGGTCGCACAAGGTAGCATCGCCCTATCTCCAAGCGAAGGCGTCAGAGTGGCACAGAGCGGCCAGAGCGGGCCGGTTGGAGGTGCGCCGCGGCGCCACAAATGTCACCGGCGCGTCACGACCGTCACACTGTGACAGAGACAGCCGAGCCGTCACGGCTGGGCGCCGTGCAGCGCTGGGCAGTATCGCCCCGATCTCCCCCGTGTCATAAAGGTGAAACACTGGCGCCGTTACGGTAACAAACGAGAGATGTAGATATGGCACGCCTCTGCGCCAAGCGTCGGCGGTTTAGTCGAAAGTTACGCCTCACAGAACTTCGCAGACATCAAATGGGAGCCATCAGCAGTGACAGAAGAGTGTCATCAATACTGGAAAATTCATAATTCTAGCCGGCCGACAAAGAACGGTGCCAGCCATTATTCTTCCCGGCGCTGACAATAGTTTCACAACGCGCCTGGAGGACCCACGCGCCTCCAAATACGGATCACTGGTGTCCACGGTCCCACACAACACTCCAACGGCGAGTCGTCACCTGAGAGCCTCGTCATCCCACACCACAGCAGCGGCGGCAGCGGCGCAACACACCTCCAACCGTGAAGACACATCACCTATCGCCCCTCACAACAGGTGAAGACACATCGCCCTGCCAGAGCCCCTCCTTTCCTGGACAACAACGCGACGCAGCGCAGCGCGACACTATTTATATACACTGTGCGCGACACGACGCAGCCTGCCTTATCTTTGCCATCATATATCGCTCCAGTAACCAACGCGACGCCGAGCGTCGTAGTCGGCTCGTCTTCGTCGCTTTCGGCGACATCAGACGCGACTACCTCGATGACGTCGCGCTGAGAGCGACGGTGGCAGTTTCGGCTGCCGGTGCTCACACCATGCATCTCGCGGTGAGCCGTGGGAGACAGAGCGACGCCGTGCACGGTGCAGGACCGCCAGACGGCGTGTCTGATCCGCCCGTGGTGCACAGACGTCGGGTGCAGTCCCAGGGTCTCGGGTGGCGAGTGACGAGTGGTGGTTGATAGCACATGAGGCGACAGCTTGGTGACAGACAGGAGGCCTGGGTCAGGGAAGAGCTGGTGAATGAGATAAGGAACCAGACTGGGTCAGAAGCGGGATACGTTGGGTGGAAGCTAAGATTGAATGAGACTACCGTTCGCGCAGCGATAGCGTGAGTGAGAGCTCGGCCGACCTGCAACTCACCCGCTGCCCGACACGGCCCCACACGTCTCGTCATGTGCACTGCGAAACCGTGAGACGGTCCCACGAGAAAGGCCGTCACCGGGCGGCGACACCGTGACCTGCTCATTCCCACAAACCGTTACCGACCACGCAAATTGTGCCCTGACCACCCGGCCCGTGATAATCTCCTCCAAAACAACACACCAGCTCAGATGCAAAACTCGGACGGCGGGCGGCTCTTCCAAAAGCTGCCAGCGCAAGACAAACGACCCATTAGCGGCATTCTATATGTCTTCTCGGCGCGATGTTATCGCAGCTCGGGTCCCCCGGGGCGGCGCGCGTGACCTGATCGTCGAGCCCGTCGGACGCCCCTGGCGGCGCCGCTCCAAAAACGCCGCCGATACCATCGGCCACCGCACGACGCGACGTTTTTCGGCCGAAAACAGGCCGAGAGGCGGTCCGGAGCGACCTCGGAGGCGTGCCATTATATGGATTCGGTCTGTTCTAGTTTGGCGTGCTGGCAGGACAGAGCGACAGACGGACAGACGGACGAGTGGCGCCTCCGGCAGAGGCGGAGCAGCCGCTCACAAGTTCGATTGTGGATAATGTCGCCCAATGATCCGGCCCTGACGACGGAAAATACGGCGCTGATGAGCCGCTGATTGCCCGCATAATTGACTTTTTCCCAAGGCGGTTGGATGTTGACGGCTGAAGGTCGTACCGGCTGCTTTTTAGTGTTCGCCGTGGGAAACGAGAACAGAGGATTCAAACGTTTCACCAATTAGGCCATGATTAAACAATAACAACACGACAGTGTCTGTTGTTCACCTGAGACACGAAAGTCTATAAACCGATGTCTCATCTGGAATGACCTCGTTTTTTAACGGTATATGTTCCCGTGTCAGGCAGATAGAAACCACCCATGACCTCAAAACCTTCCCCGTTTGCAGCAAGGCTATATCTAAGTTCCTCTCACCTGTACCCTGTCTGAGCTCCACCCTCTAGCTCCCGCACTACCACCGAGCCGCGAGCCACGGACTTCCTCCGATCAATCCCTCCAATCAATCCACCTAGAGGCCGGCCCATCGAGCCATCGAGCCGTGTCCGTCCCCCTGCCGCCGGATACGCCCCCACCCCTCGGGGCAAGGTGATGAGATCAGAGAGCCATATTGGCCGAGCCCCGTCGGCCGATCTGAGCCCCGATCCGGTCATATACGCTCCAGTCACCCGCCGCAGACCCGTCCCTCGGAGCTCTATCGGCCCCTCAGAGTCCCCCGGATATCACATTGGCCAGTCGGTGGTCCGGCTTGCTTCTCCGCCGCCCGCCCACAGCGGGCCGACCCGGGCGATGGTGGCGCGGACAAATCAGTAGATCATCGTCGCTGTCGCCATCGACGTCGTCGCTCGTCGTCGGCTGCGACCAGGATAGCGGTGCCACCGGTAGCCGCGGCGGGCGGGGGCGGGGGCGGGGGCGGGCAGACCATCGATCGTGCGTCCTGGGACGGTGGACACGCACCCGGGCTGACCACTGGGAGTCAGCCCCCGGCCGGCGCCACTGCCCCACACCGCACCGGTAACGGGTAAACCACCGCGACACTGCCAGCACCAGCGCCGAGGGAGCGCACAAAGCCGCGTCAGGTGTCGCATAAAGTGAGAGCGAATAGGCCGGACACGAAGGCGGAGAGTGCGGGGGTTACTACATAGGGGTTACGTATCACGGCCGAAGGATTAGTCGGCTCACGTCATTTCGGCACTGCTGCCAGACCATGACGACATGCTGATGCATTGACGTGACATTACGTGACGAAGACTTGACGTGCAGAGAGCACAAGGAAGTATGTGATTATACGGCGGCTGAGGTAAGCCGTGTAGCGGTATCCAGCACGGAAGCAAGGCGGTATGACGGATAATAAACTAATTTGGAAACCGCATGCTTGCAGACGGTGTAATGCCTCCTAAAGCGACACGGGTCACAAAGTCGCGGAGTGCGTTTTACAGGCCATAGAAAACACGTTTACACAGAGCTGAAATGGTTGGTGGGCGCGACTGACTCGGAAACACGTCCAACTTTTGAATTTACGACTTGGTTTGTGCCACCATCGCAATGTGATAGCGCGGCACCGGTATTAAACACGCATCCGGCGAGTGTCGGTCCTGCCCGCCCACACACCTCCCAGCTTTGTTCTCCCTTCACACGCCCACCGGAGGCCACACAGACCGATACGCCTCTCGTCCGTCGGCGGGCGCGACGTTCCTCCCATCGCTATCTGTTCTCCTCCCGAGCCGCGGAGGCGCATCATTTGGCCGCCTCCCGGCCGTAAACGGCGCAGCAGACAGGCCGCCACCGGCCGGCGGGACTTAACAGCGCCGGTTTTGGCAGCCGGCGCGCTGCCGGCCCGATAAGACCGGCGCGGAACTGACGAACAGTATGCTGAGAAGCTCGAATGAGCGGCTAAATCGCACGACAAACACGCCCGCTCGCCAACGAGCCCGGCTGTCCCCAGAGGAGGAAACGAGCCGCTCGCGGGGAGCGTGCAAATGAAGCTGCCTCCTGCAGAGCACACAGCAATGGCCCACTCCGCGGGTAAATCACCTCGTTGGCAGTGCCAAAGAAGTGGTAAACCCGCCACAAAACACCGCGCCACCACCATAATTACAATCTCCAAATGTCCCAAAGCGTGCCAGCTAATAACGTCGGCATTAATGAACAAACCAAAGAAACTAAGCCTCACGGGTCGTGACTCGTAGTAGCTACATACATGACGACAAGCATTCCGCCATGCTGACCGGATAATCCAGGAATTCGGACGCAGAGCACAGACATGAGGCAACTACAAAGAACATGAACGGGGCGGAGCACCAGAGCAGCTGGCCAGACAGACACGACGAACTAGACAGCAACGTAATTAAATGTCACGCCATAGTTCTCGGAAACTAATGCGATCGCCACAGCAGTTCCGTTATTTATTTATAAAGGCAAGGGTTGGGACACATCCGGAGCGCTGGCGGCTTTATGCTGCGGCCGTGCCGAGCCGGGGCTGCAGGCGTGCTCTGAGTGCTGAGTAGTGGCGGCAGCTGTGCCCGATGGTCTACAGGTCGACATTTCATAGCCCATATCCGCCGCGTGACTTCACACAGCGCAGAAAAGGGCATCGGTGAATGGGTAAATGGCCGTTTAGCAATGTGAATAAATTCTCACTGTAACGGGAATCGGCGAAATGCAGGCGGGGAAAGCACCACACCATTCAAGTGTAAATCGTCTCCGAGCCAGCGGGCTTCCGAGATCCAATAGCATCTTGTTACAAACGATCGTATCAGTCGCGTCCTACCTCCGACCGTCCACCTCTAAGCCTCTTGGGCAACACCCCCTCCTGCCCTACTATCCCCATGCTTCTTCCTTTCTCTTTCTTCGCTCACCTTCGTCGATGTCGGGCGGCAGTCCTCCGACGAACACCTTGCGACTGTAGCGCTCGCCGTTCTCGCCGGATCCCGAGGAGCGGGGCGAAGTGCGCGAGGGGCTGATGGCGGCCAGACCCTCCAGCAGCGTGGGGTCGTCCAGCAGGTGGGCCGACGACTCGTCCAGGCCGGCAAACAGCGCCGGCTTACCTGTCAGAGGGAGAGCAGAGGGTCAGCGGGGGCGTTCGGGTCAGCGGAGCACTCGAGGGTGACCTGGGGCACAGAGGGTCAGCGGTGCACTCGAGGGTGACATGGGGCACGGAGGGTCAGCGGAGTACTCGGGGTGACGAGGGGCTTTCGCGGTGACGTGTGGTACAGAGAGTCAGTGGGGACACTGGGGAAGATGAGGTGGTCTTACTGTCACTACCGTCGAAGGTGCAGCAATGAGGTGTTTTGCATGTTGTGAGCGACAGGGGTAAGTGGTGGCTATGGACGAACTGGCAATCAAAAGAGGTCCATGCGCCAATGATGACTCATGATTGCACCAGTCGCGATAGAGAGGAAACATGGGAGTCACAACAGCGGACGGCAATCAGACCAGAGGATGGGAACTTACTACGGAGGAAGCCGGGGAGTCACAAATGCGCAAGGCAATCGGCTGATGGGGACTATCACTGCACCTAATGACAAACAAGGCGCCGGGGAGGAAGTGAAGAAAGTCGGTGATTCAAAGTGAGGAAGTTGGTGTGTGAAGCAAGTCGCAGAGAGGAAGTGGATGACTCAGCCCGAGGACGCAGAACAATGGGGGAAACTCCGAATTGATACCGGACTCAGCCGGGCCACAAAAGCCGTGTACCAATTTCGTCCTGGCGAACACGCTGTTTCCTCCAAAGGCAGTCGCACACCATGGAGCCTGCTTAACGGTGAAAGGTGTCATGGTGTCATGCGGCGCAAACAGTGCACGATTTTTATCACTTGCATGATAGCTGGATGTAAAATCCAGGTAAAGGCTGGCAGCAGACCAGCGCTATCGCAGCCCCTCAAATTAGCTGTCTTTTGCTGAGCGTTATGTACTCCCACCCAATCTAAAAAAGACCAAGACCCACAGTCACCGTTACATTCCCAGAGACGTCAGAGTTGCATTACTTCCACCAGAGTCCTTTGCAGACCAAATACCGCGCAAAAAGACGGACCGCGAGGTTTACGCGGCAGGAGAAAAGCGGCTGTCAGTTTGGTACGAAGTACCGCGCAGCAGTGCGTCAGGCGGGGGAAGTACGCCTGTAAGGCTGGCACGGTCTGCCGTCTGGACCGGTGGTTTGTCCCACCCTCGCAAGATACTCTTCGCACGCGACGACCCACGCGAACTTCAAACCCAGGGTCGCACGACAAGATGAGTTGGCATTTGCACCGCAAGGGCTTCCGCCAACAAAGCAAGAATCCCAGCCAGCCCTCATCCCACTCATACTCTATTCCGTCGAGCAGCCTTAACAAGTCAACAAAACGCCACTCATCACAACTAGCAGATCGCCTTCAACGCCCTGTAAGCCCATTGAGTCGGTGGTGTTGAAATTCCAGTCAGCAACGGCGCTCGCACACGCCCCTTTCCCGTGTTTACCAGCGAAATGCCGCAACCACGAGTGTCGGGACAGTGTTTACAAACGCGGCACATCAGTCTCCGCTCCACCACCGCAGTGATCCTAACCTCACCACCCGCGTCCGACCACCGCGATCCCGCTCCCCGCCTGCCCGCACCCGCTCGACATGTGTTCGCCGTCATGCAAAAACACGGCGAAAAACGACCCCAAGCAGGCGGCGCGGACTGCCCATAAAACGGCGGTCTTTCCAGCCGACTAGCTCGTCATCAGGCGACGGCCGTGCGGAGTCCCGGCACGCGACGACGACAGCAGCGGCGGCGGCAGTCGATGAAGACGGCTGGCTGGCGTCATCACAGCGACGCTATCGAGCACGACCGCTGCGGCTCCGCCCACTGGCCGACGCCGCAGCGGCAGAGCACTCGGCGCCGGTTCTATTTACTCTGCCTGACTCTGGACAGGACGACGCTGGGACAGCTCGCTAGTTCCCGGAACTGCATCGTACCAGCCCGACGATGACGTCTGAATGACGTCATCGTAACCCCGGCGGCGAATGTGACGCATTTGCAGCGCTGAGGCGGCACGGATGATGCCGGCGTTGAGCGCAGCGGCAGGTGATCAAATCATCAATAACCGAGGCTTCTGTGAGGTTCTCCTCAGTTGGAACAAATCCAGTCAACTTCAATAGCCGTGGGTGGTTCGGTTCAGTCCAGCTGGTGCGGGGGATGATGAATGCGGTGGCAGCCGATCCCAGACGCGTCACGAGATCGCCAGCCTCACAGCTGACTCCCTGGCATTTCTCCGGGCGTGGCCTGGCCAGACCTGGCGTGGCCCCAGCGCTCGGACGTCACCGGCCCCGCTGGCCGGCGCTCCTGGCGTCGCGTGGGTCCGTCCGAACTCACAGAGCGGCAGAGTCCGCTCCCACTCCAGCTCCTGAGAGACGCGCCGAGCCTCGCCGGGTGTCCAGATAAGCTGATTGTGGCCGGCGCGACTGCCTGTCTCATCGTGAGAGAGCGCCTCTGGGCCCGAGCGACGTGGCTTAGATGGCGTCCCCACGCGCCGCGCGAGTCACACAGTGGCGCGCCCACGCACAACGCTGACGCAGATACGCCGAATGGAAAATTTGACATTCATCGAGCCGTTTTTATTTGCATTGGTGAAGCGGAATCAAAGTAAACAAAAAGCGAATTCGGTAGCATCGCAAGAACTATCGCGTTGTTTTTCCCACCTAATATCACTCATGTACCTTGTCAGATAGGGCAGCTAATTTTCTTAAGACTGACAAACTACTATAATCTAGCCAGAATCGTTTAACTACCAATAAATAGCGGGCTGGTGAGCACAACAACAAGAGTGTGCCATAAAACAGTGCAGGAGGTCGCTAATCAACCGCGCCTCAACAAGTTAATAACAGCAGCTCCGAGTGGAGTTTCCAATTAGACCGCCGTCCATCGCGGCGTCGGAGAACCGTGGATAAACAGGCTCGGGTGCGCGGCAGGGCGTACGCAGCGGTGAGAGCTGCAGGGTTGCCTCCGGGTGTGTCGCTGTCACAGCTGCGAGCGCTGGGGAGCCCAGCTGGCGGCTGGGAGGGGAGCTAGAGGTACCGCGGGAAGCCAACTATTTCCTTCCACTGGAGGGAGACCTCGGCAATCGGCACAGAGCACATCGGGCGAGAGGTTTTCGAACCAAACCACAGCTGGATGACTCGTACGCAGCACGCTTACAGATGCAAGGCATTCAGAGCCCTGAACCAGCCACTTGATGAGGACGCGCCGACGCAAGGGTGCGACCGAGGCTTTGTCTTTGTCACCAGACCTGTGCAATCACGACGAAGTGCAGCCTTGAGCTGATAGCAGGCCATGAATCAGACGGACCCCGCTGCGCCTGATCCCCTGCAATCTCACAGATCCACTGAAGAATGCTTGCCGATTAGATAGGCAATCAACACTGCATCCATCGATCTGAAGCACGACTGGCTTTATCAATCACGAGACCTATGCAGACGGATTGCATTGTTTAAATCAGGTCGACGCTATGTTTCAGCGCTCGAGACTGTCGCCAATGTTTGTTGGGCAGACAGAAGGAACTGCCGGCCAGAGAGCCGAGCCAGCCACTGTGTTTTCGTTGGCCTCATGTCTGACGTGTTTTTAATTAGTCATTCGCTCTGAATAGCAGACAACAATCACCACCACGCTATGTAGCTTCGCTAGCGAAGCGACTCGGAAAAAAAACATCTCGAGGTGGAACAGCTGAAAATAGCAGGCTTGAGTAGCTGCAGAAAATAGCTGCTTTGAGTGAGCACCCTGATTGGTTCGGTAACGAGCAACGACGAAAGAAAACAAACAGCACGAGGAGGTCACGAAAAAGGTTCATATCTCAGCGACTGGAAAGAATCACCAGTTAACACACCCGATTACTCAACAGTAGGGTGAGGCTGAGTCCACCCAATTTATTCCGAGAACCGCGTCCCATTTCGATCCGCAGATATCCCTGCAATTTGCATCACCTCCCTGCGATCCTCGCGCACGAACTCCTCGAATAGCACCTGGCTTCTGCAAAAAGAACAGCCGGCATCGTCCCGCCGACAGACGACATTCATTCTGAGCGCTTCATCAGGCCACTCGGTTCGCGCAGCAATGACAGGCACGTGCCGAAACTTTCCGAGTGCCTCTGGCCACTCGGAGCAGCCGCGGCTGTGCCCAAGTGGACCACTTCTCGGCGCCCTCACAGCTCATTGGTAGTTGGAACGAGCGTTCGACGGCAGCTCGCGGTTCGGACGCGGAAGCTGGCGAGGACACCGGATGGATTGAGCTGAATCCTCGGTTTGGAGACCTCGTGCGAACGAGGCGGCGGAGGAGGCGGAGAACGCGGGTTGGTGTTGTCTAAGGTGACTCAGCCGGGCCGACGACTGGCAGTCGTCCCGTGCCAATTGGGCCGGAGATCCGTGCCGCTGGTGACGGGGGTTCGTGTCGTGTCACCACAGGTGCACCAGCCCAGATCCGATCGCGGATGTCCTCGGCGTGGTGAACGGTAGAAATCAACGGCGACGCAAGGAAGCTGACAATGCGATGAAGCCGATCAATAATGAAAAATGAACGTTGTTTAGTGTATGACGGAACGCTAAAAGCGAAAAGTTGACGGTCCCATGATGTTCACAGTTGCTGTCCACCTGCACCGCGCAGTATCCACCTGTCTTCCGACCCGATGCAGCCAGCAGCGACCGCAGCGCTGGACCCGTATATCTCCTGCAGCGTCCGACCAGTGACCAGCCCTCACCCCGCCGACGGCCGGCCCTATCGGCCCCGCAATCCTGCACCTGTCGGCTCGCGAACCGGTCTCACGGTGGCCGCTCGACGCTCCGAGCGGGGTACACAACGCGTCACCGCTGAATTCTCAGAGTCCCAAAAGGTAGGGCTGAGGTACCGTCGAGCCGCACCCGTGCCGTGCTAAATCGGCTAGCTCGCAGAGGTTTCAGCTGTGGGGGCGTGACGCACACGGCATGCCGTCTGCAGCGGGCTGCAATCCTCCCCTTCCCGCCTGACGCAGCGGTGTGTAAGTATCAGCACCCTGCTGTGGGGACTGTGCTGATCACCTCTCTGCGTGTGATGACACAGGGCACAGCCGCTGTCCCGCGACACACGCCTCATTACACAGGTGCTCGAGTCGCCTCTGGCGGCCGCCCACCGCCGACCCGCTACCATCCGTCCGCGGCGACCAGCGGCCTTGGGACATCGGTCAGAGCCGGCGCCCGGCCGTCACCCGACGGGCGGGGGCGGGGGCGGGGGCGGATGTCCGCTCCCCACAGACTCCCAGAAACACACAGAACTCAGCAAACGGCGGCGACGCAATGCAGATAGAGCACCCGCACAGCGGCCTCCCTGCAGCCACAGGGGCTGAGGCTGGCACGCGCCACGGGGCCCCCGTCAGGATGGGAGCCAGCCAGCTGTCTATCGCTCCCATCACTCAACACGAGGTCGTGTGCGCGCTACATATGCCACGCTGCTCAAAGCGCGCTACATATGCCACGTTGCTCAAACGACGCCATCCCTCAGTCTCTCGTACTCAGATCAGTCTCTCGAACTTGTACCCAAGTCTCAACTTCTGTCGAACTGACAAATCTTCGACCACAAATATCTGACTAGTGACCACAGCAACTCGTTGAGGAATATGTCCCTACTTCTATCGACAAGGTTTGATCCGCCGTCGATCTCCCTCGCTAGATCAGCACTGGCCAAACATGATAAATCGCATTACCAGTGTTATTTGCAACTCCTCGCAGATCCCCTCGCGCCCGGAGCGATAAAACATCAGCATTCAGCAAGCCATCTCACTCGCACTGTGTGTGTGTGCACAGCGCCGCTCAAAGGACACAGTGTGCGCGCTAGACTCTGTCCTATCAGTCACCCATCAAAATATGCAAGGCGGCGATGCACTTGTTTGATTACGCGGCCCTGAGCCGGTTCGGTGCCCCCGCAGCCGCGGGCGCGCCGGGCCGGCTGTGCAGGCTGACAAACACCCACCGGACCCGGCTGCAGACAGCCACCGAGCAGCGAGCAGCGGCAGCGCGCTACCCGCCGCCAGAGAGCGGCACCGTCATCAATGGCGACGGCACGCAGCGTCGATAGCGACGCTGCGAGGCGCCGGCGCAGTCCTCCTCCGAGAGGACAACACTGGCGGCGGCGCAGGACAGCCGCCCACCGCCCACCGCCCACCGCCCACCGCCGCCGGCAGCGCAAACAGATCTATAACCGGCGGCGGCGGCGGCTGGCGACGATCCAGGTCGGTCGCGTCGCTCCGCCGTGCCGCTGGCACGCGTCGTTCGATCTGCGGCGCTGCGGCGTGCCGTGGCACGCTCTCCGACCCGCACGGTGCGACAGGAACGTCCCCCGGACGCAGCTCCGTCCCATACCGCCCTCTCCGGCGGGGCACGAGGCCATTTGGCAGGCAGTCCACCGAGCCAGGCACCTGTGTCGATAAACAACGGCGCCACTGCCAGGCCAGTTCAATACCACCGGACGACGACCGCCATTGTGTCTATGTATAGCGCTCTTATGGTCGTCCGCCGGGTATCCCTGTTTGCCTGTTCAGTACCGTTTAGTTTGAGTATCGAGCTGGCGCTGTGTCGGGGTACGCCCATAAGACCGTCTGACCGAGCGGCGGGCAGAGACGGGCGGGTCTCGCTCGCCGCCTCCTTCCATGCCGCTCTCTGGGAGGGAACTCGGCGGTGACTGAGTCCACGCGACCCCGGCGACTCGGGCGACGGTACGGACCCCGTCACCAGCCATCTCGGCTCGCCGGGCCGACTGCAGCGGCCGTAAAGCGGCGCTGGGACCCGGCCGCCGCCGCCGCCGCCGTGCCCGCCGGCCCGCCGCTGGAGCCGGCTGCACCTGTCTGCACGGCGGAGCGCCGCCGAAGGTCGCCGCGCCGGGCCGGCCCGTGTGTGCCGACAGACAACAAGGTGCAGGTGGCAGCGAGCAGTGGCAGCGGTCGGTGCGGCAGCGGCCGCCTGCCGCTAGTCACCGCGCCGCCAGCGCCCGCCGCCAGCGCCGCGCTGGAGGAATTCGGCGTGCCTGCGCGGGGGTCCGCGGCGTTGACAGGTCATGGACACTAATAAGACGCACGTGCCACCACCAGGCGGTGGAGGTGGATTTAACCCCCTGGACCGGGCTCAGCGGGGGTCGGGACCCGCGGCTCGCGTCAGGAGCTCGACCCACAAATCTCCAGACCATGGGTCCCGCGGCCACCACCGAACCTCGTTAGAGATCCGTCAGCTCCGGGCCGCCGAGGGCGATGGCGGCGATGACGGCGGCGGCGCCCGGCCCATTTATCTGACCGGGACAGCCCTGACTGGCCCTGGCGGCACCCCTGTGACGTCATGGCCGCCGCTCGGGCGCTCCGACCGGTCGGTTCGGGGCCGTCCAGGGACAGTTCATCACGGAGGATCTGGGCGGCGACACCCGCCGGCCGCCGGCCGTCACCAGCTCTGTCAGCGCGGCAGACAGAAGCCCTGTTTCCATGACACTACGGACAGGATCGGATCGGCGAATCCGGATCGGCGAATCCGGATCAGCAGTGCCGTTTCCATGACCGATCCCTCCCGAAACGGGATTCGCACCGGGATTGGCCGATCCGGATCGGCTTCTCTAATCCGGGATTGGTAGACGTAACTGGCGCGCTGCGGCGATTTACTTCATAATTCCCTTCATAACGTTCTCAAACTAATGCGATTCAAGCGGTAAGTTGTGTCTTTTCAGGGATCTGTGCCACCGTTTGTGCGCAGAGACTACCGACTGGGATTCAGCGACCACGCTGTCAGTGTTAAAGACTGTACGGCCGGCGGCGAGACTGTACCCGGGCGGCGGCGAGACTGTACGGCCGGCGGCGAGGGTCCCCGCCGCGGCGGGTGTGGGAGACGGCGCGACCTTGGCGCGTCCCCTAGTGTCGCGCGGTGCCGCTCGGGGAGGGTGGACATAGGTGTGCTGAGTGTGTATTGTCGTCTGTCGTCTTCTCTTGCGACCATGTAAGTTTCTGCCGTGCTTTGTAACAATTGGTTAAGAAAATTTATCCCAACTATTGCAGCAAACATTAACCGCAGACCAAAACTGGCGCCGAAACGCTCAGTTCAAAATGGCGGCGGCGCCGCCTGCCGCAAAGGGAATAGTGCTGCCATATGCTGCCAAAGAGGGATCGGCCTCTCTAATCTTCTTTTTGAATCCGGATTACCCGATCCGATCCCCCAACGCGAAATGTGCCGTTTCCATGGTCGTTTGAATCCGGATTCGGAGCTAATCCGGATTCAGAAGTGTCATGGAAACGGGGCTAGAGTCAGTCGGCCGTCGGCACCCGCCGCCGCGCCGGTCTCTGATCATCGATCGGTACTTACAGGCAGCTGCCTCAGAAACCACCCAGCTCACAAATCACTATCAGTCAAAATAACCGGTCATCACTACATTGCAGTCGCTAGGCAAGTCATCCCAAGTCACTGCAGCCAGCCAATACCAGTCACTGTGACCAGTCTAGACCAGCTCCCACCAGTCATCTCGTCTGCAGCTGCAGTGCCGGCCTTCGCCTCCTCCCGCCCAACTAAGCCCCACCGCCCGTTTACAGCTACAGCCTCGATCACGGTGGCAATTGCAGACTCATGCGTCACGTAGCATCTTCGGCATGGCGTGCCAGCGACGGGGCGGTAACGAAGCCGTCCGTGACGGACGAGCCACGGCCGAGCGCGGCGCGTTTCGTGAGTCCCGGCCCGGGGCGGGGGCGGGGGCGGGGGCGGGGGCGGGGGCGGGGGCGGCAATAACTCACCGTGCAGCTGGGCCAGAGAGTGCATGGCGCTCGGAGCGCAGTTGACGTAGCCTGAAACACGAGGATGACCAAGTTAGACGCGCTGACGGACGACTAACCGTGGCGGAGATGGCACCACAGACTGTGCCGGCGCGGAGCTCGGCGGCTGACAGACCGCCTGACGGCCGCTGCCGGCATATGACAGACGGACATGGTGCCGGGCTCACAGCATGACGGGCTTTCTGACGCAAACAGGACGTGGGGACACGGGTGACATGGGGGATTGGGATTATTTGATCGCACCTTCACATGGCTGAAAGGAACCATCGGTAATAGCTCAGATAGTTTATCCAAGAAGAGGAAGGCAGGGACAAAAGGAAGTGACGTCTGTCTGACCACAGAGCGCCGTTGTGTATTGTGATGGACACACGCTTTGCTGCTGTCACCGCATCTCAGCTGTGTGCTAATTGTTTTAGATCAGTGACCAGAAGACAGTCCTAAATATCCAATGGTCTGTGTCGAAGGTGGTGTGTCTGACCGACCCCCTTTCTCTCTTTTCCGTCATGCGTTACACGTCAGGGAACGAATGAACCATCTCAGAAGCCACAAACCATCCCACAAGCTCCACCGAGCGAACCCACAAACAGAGGAGCACCAGTCTCAGCCCAACTCCGGCGCCTCTCCCCATGACGGGCGCGCCGCCAACCGGCACTTCGCCGACCGGCCCGGTCCCGCTCCCCATCTGCCCACACAAACACTGGGGCCGCTCCCCGGAGCGGCGCGGCCAACATCCACTAAACCTCGGCGCGACACGGCACAGCCGCTCGAGTCAGCGCAGCGTGACTCTGCCTCACCGAGTCACAGCGTGAGTCAAATCCGAGTGTCTGTGGTCTCCGTGGACCGCTCGCCGGTCTCCGGAGACCGCTCTCCGGTCCGTCCCCGGTCCCGTGACCAGAGCTCATGGCCGCCAGACGCGCGTGCCGGCGTCGGTGTCCTGTTCCGTGTCACGAGGCCGCTCGGACTCGTACGCAGGCCGTCAGTAGCCAGAGCAGCCAGAGCAGCCAGACAGCCGCCGCCGGATTCTGGGTCACGTCACATGGCTAGTGATTGGCGTGACGTTATGCTGAGGTCCACTGGACATCGCTCGGGGGTCCGGGAGTCCGGGAGGGGTCCGGGAATGACGTGACTTAGTAAAGTAATGGGCGATCGCTGGTCATCGGTTAGGTCATTATCAGTGCTACCCAGAGGCCCGGTATGTATGGAAGCATGAAGAAACCCGCGTTCCTCCGTCGCCACTCACTGCCAGCTGCTCTCCAATCATTCGGCCCTCGTAAGACCCGGTACGGCAGATAGCCGTACTGGGCACGGCATACGCCACGGCCGCGGGGCGGTGACGTGCAGAAGCGGCCACGACACTTCCTGGTGTCACCACTGGTGCCATGACGACCCGGCCTTTCTGTTTACATACCACCGTGTTCAGCCGAGAAGCGGGTGTCCCGTGGACGTGACTGAATGTAACGCTGATTGGGCTGTATTTCCAATCACGCGTTAGAGGTGCGATCCATCATGTGTCAATGCTTCTCAGTAACGGGGTCTAATGCATTACCAATATTACTTTCCTGATATGAACGTCACTTTACAGGTTCACCTTCGTTAACAGTAAAACAAACAATACAACCCGGCAAGGCACGACCGACTGGCCGAGTCAGCTCCGCCAAGGTCGCCGTGCAGTCGCTGACTTTCCCGTTTTTCACGGGGGCGCCGGTCGCGCTCGGCGAAGGCCACCGGTCGGCCCAGTTCGTGTTTCGGCTGGGCGCAGCGTGTGCTCCGACTAGGAAGTCGTGACGGCCGCCTATCGGCACAGGAAACATCAGCAGACACGGCGAGCCGACTGCGGACACCGCACGCCGATTGTGGACGCCGCCGACAGGAAATTCCCCGGCGCGCGCACCCACCGGGGGGCGCAGCTCCGTGTCCATAGCAGATGGACAGCGTCACACCGAGACTGCCGCGCCGGTCTGACTCAGATCAAGGAGCGGAGAGATCCACCAGGCCCTGACAATGACCTGACGTGCGCCGAACCCGGGACAGACACCGGCCAGGGCCCGCCAGCCGGACTGAGGGCAGTGCCGGCCGGTCCCTGAGCGGCCCCTCTGACCGGTGAATAATGTGCGCTCGTGACCACACCCAGCCGCTCCCGACGGCCGCGCTGGCAGCGGCGCCGACGCTCCGGGGCCATGGGGAGCGGCGCGCCGGGCCGTGGGGTGCGGGCCGGGGGGAGGGCGGGGCGGGGCGGGGCGGGGTAGGGCATCAGGGTGGGGCGGCGCTGCCAGCAGGCCCAGCTGGCCGACTCCCAGCGCAGCCCAGGGGTGACCCTGTGACCTGGGAACGTCCGGGCCGACCGACAGCGCGGCTCCGCACCGGCTGACCCGGCGCCGCGCCGGTGCCGACGAGGCGGCGGTGCAGCGCGGACAAAGCCGTGCCCGCCGCCGCCGCCCCCGCCCACCAGCCGCCCATGGCTGGGTCGGGCCGTCGGCGGCGACGGGGATCGACCGGGCGACAGGGGCCGGTCGGCCGGCAGCGTCAGTCGTCTGCGCCGAGAGCCGGCCAGCCCAGACGGACGGCACCGCCCCCACACTGAGCGCCCGCCGCGGCCCGCTGGTGCGTGAGAACGGCGACTATGGCCCGATGATAATGGATTCTCACTGCCGCAAGACGCACGTGGTAGATGATTCTCAAAGCGAGAATTACTGAATACCGGTATGTCCATCGTCGGGATCCATCTAAAAGTGAATACCTTTCACTTTCTAAGCGCAGATTGGAAGTCACATGCGGTGGGCGGTAGGTTGTCGATCTTTTACCTCCAACAGCGCCGTCATGCGAGGCCATACATACGGGCGGGCGAGCGCAGGTGTTCCGTTCAGGTCAATTTCACACCAGGCGCGCGCCTGTCAGAGTTCAGAGTTCCGTACCGAGTTCAGACGGCCGGACAGACTTTGAGCTCACCCGGCCGGACTGGCCTCCCACACACTCACTAAGTCGTTAACCCAATTTGAGCGCCGGCAATCTGACTGGCCGACGGATTTGTTTGATGTCCGGCCGACTGGGTTATTTGCCCCAGTGGCGCTGACGGAACAGCTTCAGAGACTCTGAATGCAGTCCGGGGCGGCCTTCCCCGTCGCTCGGACGTGGGCGTCGGGGCCGACGCGACGGCAGCGTCGTCGCCTCGCTGGGCAGGCCGCCGCGGTCGATATGTATGCCTGCCTGCTGGCCGGCAGCGGAGGCGGCGGCGGCGGCGGCGGCGGCGGCGGGTCGCCCCGCTATTGACCGGCGCTCGGCGCGTCCTGCGTACCACGCAGCCCACTCCCAACGTGCCACCGTGGACGCCCCCAGGGCCAGAGGCGGCGGGCGACGGGTCACGAAAACACCCTGCCGACATACCCCCGAAACGACCCGCCGACCGCCGCGGGCTCGGTAACCCGTGTCAACATCGCGCCGCTACTTTTCCAGATTATCGGCCATCAAACCCCATTCAATCCGAATTGCACTGTACTTTTTCCGCACATGTTTGATTTGAGCAAATCCGACTGCAGGCTTCGTCGCGCACGTTGCGCCGACCTTGACAATAGCCAGCAGAGTCGCTTCCGTCGCCTCCGTCGCCACCGGCCTCGTCTCCAAAGCGGGCGAATTGGAGCGCGACAGGGCCGGGGACGATTCGACGCGCGCGACTCTCAGTAAACACGATCATAGTGGCCTCCGGCCTGATGAAGCTGATTAAAGCCGGTTAGTTACACAGTGCGCCGGTGGGCCGCCGTCGTGTTGATCGAGAGAAGAGGCGGCATCCTGTCGGCCGAGTAACTATGCGCGCCCTGCCAGTTAATGGCCACCGGATACGAGCCAGCACACAACGAGAGATGGGAGGCCGCGGCAAGGGGCCGAGCGTGGAGGGCGGAATAAGGACGGCAGATGCGCCGTCTGCACATTGCAGCCAAGAGGGAAGCCAGCGGGCGCTGCGCGCGTATACGTCAAGTAGAATATGGAAGAACAGGGTGACTAAAGAGTTAAAATAGTCTTTCATCAAGTGTCCGCTCACTGGCGGGTCCAGGGGGATTTGGGGCAAATGCCTCCCCCCGCACAAAAATTTGCGGTTTTTCGACAATAAAACGAAAACTAAACAACTTTTAATTTTGAAAAAAAAAGTTTTAAACTGCACAGCAGTGCGTGAGAAATTGAAACTCGATGAGTTTTTTTTTTGGAATTTGAAGAAACTTTTTGGGGGTATGCCCCTCCCCCGCAGCGTCCAAGACCGCCTTTCTGGATCCGCCAGTGTGTCGAATCTGCCAGCACTACAGTGCATAAACAATACATATGTAAGCCAGTGCGATGTCTAGCATATGCTCCTAAATTCCCGCTTCTTGTTGTTCTCCATTTCCCGGCCATTTCTCAGATGCAGCGTTTTGCTCTAAATTTATCTTCGCCGTTCGATTGGCCGGATTTCAAGGATCATAGCACACGACAGAAAGCCGCTGAATTTTAACAAAGCCGGCGGCGGCTGCTCCGTCTGCCGCTCGGCAGCCCGAGTGGAGCACTCGTTCCCGGCAATCCGGAGAGCTTCTCATTCGCCAATATCCATTCCACTCGGGTGGTTGGCGCCGGCGGATAACAAATAGCTCGGCGGCGCGGCCGCACCACCGCAGGTGGAAAACACAGGCGGCCACGGCGCACGGCCCGCCGCGCCGGCCCGGAGACGTATGGGCCTCATAAGGGGTCGGCAGGGCACAGAAAACGGCCCAGCCGCCGCCACCGCCGCCACCGCCGGCGGTCGCGGCCGCGCCGGGGACGCAGCACGGCACAAAGTCGTAAATATCCGGAGCCAAGTGACTGGCTTGTTTTGCCGCAGCCCGGCAGTTTGCATGCAGACGTGCCGCTTATTTGGCCGAGCCTGTGAAAAGGCGACGGCGCAGGCGAGGACGTGGGCGACGATAGCAGCATTATGGGCGGCGGATGCAGGGCGGTTTTAGGGCGGTGGGCGGTGGACTCAGGGCGGTGGGCGGCGGATTCAGGGCGGTGGGCGGCGGATTCAGGGCGGTGGGCGGTGGATGCAGGGCGGTGGGCGGCGGATGGAGGGCGGTGGGCGGCAGATGCAGGGTGGTGGGCGGCGGATGGAGGGCAGTGGGCGGCGGATTCCGGGCGGTGGGCGGTGGATGCGGGGCGGTGGGCGGCGAATGGAGGTCGGTGGGCGGTAGATGGAGGGCTGTGAGTTATCCTTCACTAAGGTCGACGGGTTCTCAACCTCGGTTTGCGGACCATCGAACAGGTGATTTGTTCAAAAAATAAAATAAATCACTGAAACGCAGTGAACGACATGATCCGTTCAGTCATGTCTGTGAACGACGACGGCGGACGGTGGAGCTCGCTCAATCTGCACATTGTTCGGTTCACATAGCGGCGACGGGAGAGGGCTGTGGGTCACTGAGCTCACCAAACAGCCGAGGGCGCAGGGCGGTGGCCGATGGAATCTATGGCGTTGCATCAGAAGGACGGTGGGCGGTAGATTGCATCCGGCGTGCCGGGCGGTGACTGCTGGGCGGTGGTCAGGGCAGTGAGAGGTACCGGGCGGTGGCCGCAACGGTGAGAGGTACCGAGCGGTGACTGCCGCCGCGTGATAGCCGCACGGTCCGCCCTCTCGACCCTCCATTCAGCGCCCAACGCAAACATCGAGACACGCCTCTGTCATGGAACAAAAACTCGCCGATGACAATACGTCGGAACAACAGGTGACGGGACAAAACCCGCAAAAAGGCAAAATGCAAACTCATCACTGTAGAAACAAAGGCAGGTACGCCATAGGCTTCAGGGCAGGCCGTCAGCGAAGTTCTTTCTATCGTGAACGTACCGTGAAGAAATAGTTGGCTACAGGTCAGCCTTCAGGGGATCGATCATGATAATTATGATGGAACTGCCTTTCATCCGCCAAGCGGGCTCTTAATAATATGGAGCGCCTTAAATCACGGTACCACATCTGTCTATTAGGGTGTGTCGATAGTCGCAGATTCGCGTTAGACAAAGATATTAATTGGCGCGAGCATGCCAAAACACTAGCCCTGCAGTTGGTTTTGCGTAAAAATGCGATTTGACGAGGCTCGGGCAGGTCGAAGTTACAGCGAAAAAGTCGCAGTCGACGGTGCTGCCACCTACATTGCCAATAACGGGCACTATCATATCGTGATAATTGGGGTAGTTTCAAATGAGAAATTACTTCTATTTTTGTTCAAACTGCTTAAGAAGAAATAAAACTTTTCGGAAACACACATTTTTCCCAAATATCGCGTTCCATTTTTTCCTGTTGAGTTGTTAGGAAAGTGGTAAATTTCAAGGTTAACGGCTAAAAAACGAAACAGGAGGAACAGAGCAGGAATCACCAAGACGTGTGCCGCGCCGATGCTGTAGCCTGTAGATAAGGGGTGAGCAACAAAACCAGCATACCTAACGATTTTGATTACTGATAGATATTTTTTCTCTAAATGGAAGACTATTAGTAACTCAGGCAAGCCTTCTAATATAGGAATCGACAGGGTTGCGGTAAAAGGTACAATCGATGGCACATTACAATTATTCTGAGTTGGGTAACAACACTCTTCAGATACCTACATCAACAACCTCACTATCTCCTATATGGGAGCTATATCATCTGATTCCAGCGCCCTGAAAACAAACAGGTTATTACCAAAAATCTCTATATTAGCGCCTACCGACATACGCTGGATGACGCTATCAATACCCGACATTTGTAAAAGGTGATTCGCCACACAGCCCGCCGGCGTCTGAGGGGTTGAATAAGTGAGCCAGATTGCCAGCGACTCACCGCTGAACTACCGGGCATAACAAAACGGACGATGCGACATGACTCAGAGATCATCACAGACGCAACGAAAAATGTAACCGAAGGCCATCTGAGCTGTTGTTGTTGTTGTTGTTGTGTGTTCCCTCCAGCCGCGTCACCGCGGTGTAGCCGTGCGGCTCTGGAGGTCCCTCACGGCGGCCGCCAGGGCCGCCACCTCTCCGTCGTCGCGGACGTCTTCCGGGTTCGGGAAAATCGTTCCGTACATCCGGAGACGCCAGCCCATGAGGGCCGAGCAACGGAAGAAGAAGTGCCGGGGCGTGTGGCCTCCTCCCGGCACACGGTGCACCGGCTCGCCGCACAGTCGGTGTCAGGGCACTGGCGGCAATCATCGGAAGGGTTCCGTCCAATCCGGTGAAGGTATTGGCGGGATCCTGACCAGTGGCCCGCGCGGAGCTGGTGGACGTCGACGGCCGACGATCTGTCCCCCGTCGCGGCCGGCGGCGGCAGCCGGTTCTCCATCAGGGTCCGGTACCAGCCCTCCGGCCAGGTGGCGATGGTGCGGTCGCGGGCCAGTCTGGCGGCCGCGCGGTGGGCGGCAGCGACGTCCACCGGGACCGCCGCCTGGGGGAGCGCGGTCGCCTCCTTGGCGATCTGGTCGGCGCGCTCGTTTCCGTCGACGCCGCAATGGGACGGCACCGTCCCACTGTAGGTGGATCCGGCGGGACGGACCGGCCAGGGCCGCTAGTTCGGTCCAGATGGCGGCTCCTAGCAGGGTCTTCTGGGACGCCGGGCCCTCTCTCAGCGTCGCGAGGGCCGACTGCGAATCCGAGCAGATGGTGATCGGCGCGCTCGGCTGGTGCGGGTGGTCGCGCAGGTGGTTCAGGGCCGCGCGGAGTGTGACCATCTCCGCCCTGAAGCTCGAGCAGAGTTGACCGGCAGGGACGCGTAGCTCGTCGGTTGCACCGTCCGGCCACTCCACAAAGGCTCCTGCTCCTCCGCTGCGGACTCCCGCATCCGCCGACCCATCCGTCCAAACCCAGATGGCTTGCTGGGGGAGGGACGCTAGGTGTCTCTGCGCCGCCTGGTGCAGTTCGTCAGGTGGGGCGTCCCGCCGCAACGCTCCGATGTCCAGGGAGAATGTGACGTGTGGGCAGGCGGCCACCTCCCACGGCGGCGCGCGGGCGGGCAGCAGGGGCTCGATCGGCAGCACGATCCCAGCAGCCCGCCAGGTGTCGTGCCCCACCCCGCCCCATCTGAGCTCGTGCGGAACCCTCGTTCAGATACGTAATATCGCTATCTGCCACCTCGCGGTTCCCTTGTCAAGCCGAACTCATAGGCGACGGAACGGGGAGGGCACCGCGGCACCGTGCCCCCTTTGATTTTGGCATTTTAACATTAGCCCTATGGGCGTTGCATGGAATGAATGGGACCAAAAGTCGGCAGTGCCCCCCTTAATTGAAGGTATTCCGCCGCTACTGGCCGAACTGATAACACGCAATGGCCAGTCAGTCACAGCTCAGCTTCCTGCGGAACACAGGAAGACACATTCAGTGAGAGTCGGTGGTCATTGGTTGTGTCAATATTATGGACATGGTGACTAAAGAACGGTTATATTGCGCCAATAATGTTGCCAGTAGCAGCACCACCAATCTTTTGAACTAAAATCACTTGACATCGGTAAAAAGAAACCCTCTAGCTTTTTTTTCAAGCAATCCGTGAAATAGAGGGGATTAGAAAAACCGAAAACCCAAATATTTGCACTAGATAACATAGATCTTAAATTTTGGCCAACATTTTTAAAGCATAGGTACATCAGAGGAGCTGTTGGCGGCTTACCGTCGCGTCTGTGATGATCTCTGAGTCATGTCGCATCGTCCGTTTTGTTACGCCCGGTAGTTCAGCGGTGAGTCGCTGGCAATCTGGCTCACTGATTCAACCCCTCCGACGCCGGCGGGCTGTGTGGCGAATCACCTTTTACAAATATCGGGTATTGATAGCGTCATTCAGCGTATGTCGGTAGGCGCTAATACAGAAATTTTTGATGATAACCTGTTTGTTTTCAGGGCGCTGGAATCAGATGAAATAGCTCCCATATAGGAGATAGTGAGGTTGTTGATGGTAGGTATCTGAAGAGTGTTGTTTCCCAACTCAGAATAATTGTAATGTGCCATCGATTGTACCTTTTACCACAACCCTGTCGATACCTATATAAGAAGGCTTGCCTGAGTTACTAATAGTCTTTCATTTAGAGAAAAATATCTATCACTAATCAAAATCGTTAGGTATGCTGGTTCTGTTGCTCACCCCTTATCTACAGGCTACAGCATCTGCGCGGCGCACGTCTTGGTGATTCCTGCTCTGTTCCTCCTGTTTCGTTTTTTAGCCGTCAACCTTGAAATTTACCACTTTCCTAACAACTCAACAGGAAAAAATGGAACGCGATATTTGGGAAAAATGTATGTTTCCGAATTGTTTTATTTCTTCTTAAGCAGTTTGAACAAAAATAGAAGTCATTTCTCATTTGAAACTACCCCAATTATAACGATATGATAGTGCCCGTTATTGGCAATGTAGGTGGCAGCACCGTCGACTGCGACTTTTTCGCTGTAACTTCGACCTGCCCGAGCCTCGTCAAATCGCATTTTTACGCAAAACCAACTGCAGGGCTAGTGTTTTGGCATGCTCCCGCCACTTTATATCTTTGTCTAACGCGAATCTGTGAGAAAAACCCCTCTGTCGACACACCCTAGTCTATAGAGGCACCCGATAGGAGCCGCGGAGGTTCAGCACCAATACAAACAGCCGCCTGCCGCCTGCCCTTCACCTCACCTCGCGCCGGCCTGAAAGGCATCCGAAGGTGAGAAGTCATTTCAACTTTATGCAACTCATCAACGCGTCGCGAAGTCATGTTCGGAAAAACGTCTGAAATCCCGCCACCTCGCTGCGAGCCGGGAGCCCGGGAGCCCTGACCTTCCGTGCCCCAGCGGTCATTACAGACAGCTCGCTTTGTCTGTCTCATTTCCCGGTGAGGGAGTCAATCCTTCTCGGCGACGCGTGTGGGGATTTCGTCACCGCCGTCGGTCAGCCGGAGCCGGCTGTTCCTCAGCGCGTCGGACGGCGACGTCTGCCCCGCGTCGGCCGCTTCGTGTCAACGCCCGTCGGCCGGACACTGCACCTCGGCCGTTACCATGCGGCGGCCGCCGCGGTGGCAATCGATTGGGCGGCGGGGTCCAGTGCCCCGCCGGCCGCCTGGCGTCCCCCGCCGGGGCGGTCGACGCCCCCGCCCCCGCCCTCGCCGCCCTCACGCCGCCGCCTCCTGTCGATGCCCCTTCGGCGGCGTTCGGTGACCGCCTCCTCGGCGGGGGCGGCGCCCTGTGGGAGGCCTCCAAACGCACACACGTGCTCCGGCGCCGCGGGGCCGATGCAGGCGACGAAGAGTGATCTGCGGCCGATCGACGACAGCCGTGTCGACGGTCGTCGTCGCCGGCCGGACATATCGCCGGGGGACGGCCAGAGGGCAGAGCGGACGTACCGGGGGATCACCGCGAGCCGGGGGAGGGGTGCAGGTGAGGAGAGAGGGGAGAGCCGGCAGGTGGGAGGGGACGGGAGGGGAGTGCGGCAGAGCGGCAAAACTTGGAGCCGCCTGCAACAGGGCGCTGCTACCGGGCAGGCCGGTGGCCCCCACACTGCAGCAGGCCATTCACCACCAGTTACAATGTAACCACTCTCATCACAGGGCGAGTTACAGCCCGGCTGCCGCTCGCGGCAGCCGGAAAGGCGAGAAAATCGACAACAGCGGGCAACCATAGAGCGCGAGACGAGGCGAACGGGGGGAGAAGGAACGAGACAAGACGGCCGGAGCGGGAGAGGCGAGCGAGTGCTCCACGTCGGCCGGATTAGAGAATCTCGAGAGCCCAGCCATCGGCGGCGGCAGAGACGGCTCAGGAGCTGAGTGGGTTCCGCTAAGAGGCGCCGGATTTCCAGCCCAAACGTAGAGCGCCCGTCGAGCGCCCCAGGCAGATCGACCAAGAACAAAGGCTGGTAGAGCGCGCTGATTCGAATCTCTCCCAACAGACGGAAATTGTCGAGTTCTAATCGCCGGCGAACACTGGACACAATCTGGAAATAAATCATGCATACAACGGACCAGCGCGGCGGCTTGAAGCCTGTGCGAACGAGCGCGGTGCTGCGCCTGAGGCCGGAATATTTCAAAGTTTTGTCAAGTGCCCGCTACACTATATTCTGCAGCTGGGGAAATACTGAACGAATGGGTTTCTGGTAGAACAACGGTAGGTTTGGCCTGGTGAAAAGGTCCAATCAAGGCAACATATGTAAGGTTGAGTAGAACGAACGGTACGAGCGAACCAATGTTATAAAAGTTGCGTAGGTAGTACGGTTTCTCCAGTCCACAGAACTGAAGAAACTCGAGAGAGCTTCACAACTCGAGAGATCTAAAACAAAGAGCAGACATATAAAATGCAGGGAATTGGCGCTTTGTTCAGCCGCCTGCAACAAAACGAAGAAATCAGTCGAAGGCAGGGAAAAACCATCCCAAACAACAAGGCGAATTCCGCAGCTCGCTGTAAATCGAGGCGCGGCGCAGGGCGCCATCGACGCCGGCGGGGCCTTCAGAGCAGCGCCGATGCCGGTGTCGTCATCGGGGTCGACACGGTAACGATCGTGTCGGAGCGGCGCGCCGGCGTCGGCGGCAGCCTGCTGGCCTACTGCCCGCATGCCAAGCAGGGCGACCCGGCCCGGCCCGGTCCGGGCGGGGGCGGACGGCCAAATGCTGGCGCAGCAGCCCAAATGGCGCACGATTTGGCATCGTGGAAAGGCACCGCTGAGTCGTCAGGGCATCATCGTGTTGAACGTTTCAATGTGAGTCAGCATATTTCTGAATAATAAAGTGGAATGTCTAAATTGCCAAATAAGCACGTAAGGCAATTGTGACGAATTTTAGTCGTGGAAATGTCATCATCTATTGTTAGCAGAATCTACGTTACTGCGACAATTGGAGTCGTCGTTGAAAAAAAAAACAGCCAACAAAAAGACAGTTTTCCGGTGACCGAAGACCACCATCACACAACCCTGTGATCCCCGGAGGAAGAAAGTGAATCCGTCATCGCGAAGTGTCAACAAGCAATCACTCAGAAAAGCTGCAGCGCCAACCAAGCTTACAATCGCGTCTTCCAAACTTGCATGTCAGAAGGCAGCCGAAAATAGTCTTATTGAATAGCGCTGTATCATATTTATTGTCGCCGAAGCTATACCATTCGTGCTGTTGGTACCATTACCATTCGTATACCATATACCATATACCATTCGTACCATTCGTGCTGTTGCGTGACTCAGCACAATCAGATTCAAAGCCAGTTTGACCGGACATCTTCCAGACCGTCCGACGCCGCAGCGACCGCTCCGTGCGTTCTTTCCTGCTCTGCCTCCACAGTCCACGGGTCCACCATTCGCACAGGGTCCATCTTAGTGCTGTCTGAGCACCTCTATCCACTTAAAACGCTCCTCTTCGCTACATTCGCACCTCCATTCTTTATTCGGCCGAACGAGCGGCAGCGCCGCCGCCCGCCGCTGCCGCTCGCCTCCTCCCGTCTCGGAGAACCTCGTTAGCACGGCTCCGGCAGCTCGTCTGTTTTGTTTAGCGCGCCGCTGCGTATCGCCGCTACATCCACTTCCGCCGACTCCCTGAGGAGGCAGTCCGCCCCCCGCGCGCCGGCCCGGCAGGCGCTTCAGGAGGTGGCGAAAGCGGAGTCTGGCAGCAGCGCACCACCCAGAGGTCCAACAACAGGCGCAAGGTTATTGAACGATCTAGCAGGCTCATTCGCACCGCCAGCACCAACACTAGCTACCACCAGAACCACCGTCGCTGCTAGGCCATCAACAGCACACCCGGTGACCGCAGTCCCTCCCCATCCCGTCCGCCTCCGCCTCCGCCTTTCCCCAGCCTCCGCCTTGCCCAACCTGCGTCTCCGCCACGCCCAGCCGTCGCGTCGCGTGTGGGCCTCTGGGGTGCGCGGGCCGCGCTGCTAATCACGCCAATGAGTGCGCGCGCGGCCGGCTCGCCTTCTGCCACTGATGGTGCTCATCTGGCCCAATTAGAGGCTGCTGCTGTCCCCACAGGCCGAGCTCATACAGTTCTAGCAGCTCGGACACCGGCCGGAGGTGCAGGGATTTCACCGGAAGATGGGGCACAGGAGGTCGCTTTGAGGGGGTATGGGGAATCTCGGTGGGTAACTATTGAGATGCTTATGAGGTCGTGGGCAATTACGCTCATGTATATTTGTTAACATAGCATGATGAAGTTAGGCAGCTCGTCCTGCACGCCCTAACTTGCCGTGGGACCAGTAACAAGAGCATCAAAAATAGAACGAAGATGGTGCACCTACATTCAGTCCGCCTCCGCCGGAGATTGCATCGTGGGTAGGTGATTTGCATCACCATTCAGTCGGCAATTGCTGAGAGGGTTATATGACTCATAATGACTACGCCAGCCACTATAGCATCCACCAAAGGCTACGGGCCGGACACACCGCGGCCCGGAAACATTAGTCGCAGGCGCGTCGGACAGAGACAATCGGAGCGCAGCGGGCCGCCAGGATCGTCCTACTGCGTGACGTCAACCGGCCCCCCTGTGACGTCATTACATTTGGATGGACGTCACTGGAGGTCCGGCAGGGCGGGGATTGGGGAGGGCCCGTCGATTCAGAAGCGCTGGCAGTGACGCGAGGTTCGTATAGCGCTGGAGCTGTATTCTCTAGGACGACAGAGGCTGTCAGTCTAAAAATGTTATTCCAACTAGACCCGGACTCGCAGAAGGAAGGCAGAAGGAAGAAGTGGATGTGTTTATTTTGAGAGCGGGCAAAGAAACGAATTTGTATATTTTGATAGTGACCATTGGATACATTTATCTAGTCCTCAGATTGTTAACAATTTCAAGGAAGAGGCACATACCGCTAAGCGTATCTGTCCAGATTCAAACCTTCAAGTCCTGACCAGCCTCAACGGTCCCCTCTTCCCCACACCTTCCCCGGGTCCAGCTCTCCCTCCAGTGACCGTTAGCGGCACCATCACTGTCGGGGGAGCACCTCCACCACCGCGTCTCTGCTAATCGGCCGCCGTGTGGGGTCAGACGGCTCCCTGCGGGCCACTGCCGGCGACTCGGCGCGCCGCGGTCAGTGGTCACTGAAGAGAGCTATACTCACCGTGGTCGCCGCTACCGCCGGCACCGCGCACCATGTCGTTCAGGTAGTGCTCCAGAGTGCGCATGTTATCCAGCGGGCTGACTCCGTTCGACGGGCACATGCCGCTGCGCTCCTGAGGAGATAGAGAGGTCGGGTTAGACGGGGTGAGGGGAGAGTGGGAGAGAGAAGACACAAGGAGACGAGACCGAGAGGAGGAGTCAGAAATGTGAGAGTGAAGGCACAGAGGAAACAGCAGAACATTGTAGAAAAACACTGAGAAAAGGGCACCACTTCAACGACCAGTTATAAAGAAGCAGCGTAAGGAAACAATCCACCCAGGCACACGCGAGGAAAGTAACACACACTGACACGCCGTAAAACTAGCGTTCAGACATGAATCCATGTACTCGGGCCCGCTAACCGGTTGTGGGCCACGCCACATAGCGCCAGGGTCCTCGCCGATCGCTGAACCGTTCGCTGGTGCGCTGTGGGCACGGAAGGCGTGCCTGTGCAGCGACCGAGATCCGGCTGGGTCTCAATCAGTGGCACCACCGCTGGGCGTCAGTGAACCGCGACAGCCTCTTCAGACACTCTCCGCGTGATTATTTCAGAGGCCCGAGAGGCGCCGTGACCAGGCATATATCCGCCATCCAAGGACATACCTGGACCTGATGTCTATTCTGTACGTGAAAACAGCGGACGAATTCATTAGCCGAGCTGTCGATCATGTCACCGAGCTAGAGTGTCATGTTGCCGTGGCGGCCGGCCGATCTGCATTGCCAGCCGGTCTGGCGGCCAAGGCAGAGTTGTGCAAACAGCCGGGCGCAGCTCCACCGGCCGGGCGCAGCCCCAGCGCCGGGGCCGTGTCTGCAGTGACGCGGCACGAAGTCTGGCTTTGAAGTGAGTCGACAAGCCGCGTCAGTCGGCCGGACGGCACGCGGCCGATCCTGCACAAAACGGCCCGGCCACGCACCGGCTCAAACGGCGCGGCTCGACCGAATGTGTTTGGATATGGTCGCGGCGGCCACCCGGAGTTCCGTTCAAACAAACAGCGAGCGACTCTGGCCGCCGGACTGAGGGTATTGTGGACGACTGGTCCTCTGCTGTCCGTCCCGTCTGGCCTGCGGTGGCCGCCCGGCTCGCCAGAGACCCGCCTCAGCGGCCACACACTGGACCGGAGACTGGAGAGCGACTCTGGCCGGACTGAGCGGACCATAACCAGCGCTCGGTCCCACCCGCAGGAAGACATTCCTTATCCCGATGATAGCGGAAGAAAAACGAAAATAAGAACGCAAGACATAACAACGATAAAGACGGAGCGGGACGACAGAAGGGGGGCGTAAGAGAAATGAGAAGGAAATAAAGGAGCAGCACAACATACCATTCAAAAGAAATAAGGAAATATGAAAGGGTGTACGTGAACCAAAAGCAAAACGGTTCGGAAGCAATAGAGGAAAGACATGCCAAGATAGAAAACAAGAAAAATGACAAGAAGACGAGTCTCTATTTACTTGACATGAAACGAATCAACTGGCCGCGGTAAGTTCTGAGCTCCTCCACTCAGCAGTGACGACACCGCCCCAGCAACAGCCTTCCCGAATCCCATTAACCACATCATTCGGCAACCATCCCCGTTCGACATTCCGACAGGCCCCATCCTCCGGGCAATATTGCATCTCCATTCAGTCGGTGCGCCCTCGGTCGCTCCGGTGCGGTCGGTCTGGCAGTGTCCATCCGACGGTGGCGGCCGAGCGGGCACGGAAATTGTCGGCGACAGGCGGCAATCAGGTCCGGCCCGGCCATTGGCGGAGCCGCCCGCCGACACCAATGGAATCGGCTGCCGCTCGTGCGGATGAAAGACGCCGCCACCGCGCCGCTGCCAGCCGCATACGCTCCAGTCGAGATGCCAGCCGGCCGCCGCTTTTTGCTGCGTCTAATAAACAACAGTGGCCAAAGGTGCAGATCGCCGGCGAGCGGCGCAAATGATCTAAATCGCATTACGTCAGTCATCTATCGGCTCGGTAATAAAATGTTCAGTAGCTGTAGCGCAGATGTCGGCCGGAGATTGATCAATGGGGAACACCCAAATGACTTGGCCGCTCAGACAAAACAAGATCTGTTTATATGCCGCTGCACTGCGCCATACAACGGCCTCTAGCCAATGCCAATTTGTGGAACAGTGGAAGCCGGGATAAGATGGGTCTGCATCGGTTCTTTTTTCCAAGCCATTAAAAAACACTGGCATAGGAAGAGAACACGATATAGCTGGCGCAAAACAAAATGGCAAAATATTAATTGCCAGTGATTAGAGACACTACGGATCAAGAAAGCAGGAAGAAGGTTAGTGAACTATTAACAATGCGCAAATTACATTGCTCTTTTTACCCTTAAAAACATCATTAGCTCGCTAAGCTAGTGCGTCGTTTGCAATAGTAGCAGCTTACCCCAAGTGCTGGGCCTGATTTCATTTTTCACGAAAACCTTGTCAAAAATCAACAGCGCTGAGCCAGGGCTCTGTTTTCGCAGCGGCTTTCAAGAGCCGCTTTCAGCACGCTGCAATACCGGGTGGTAGCGCCGATCGCGCCAGCAATAAAGATGAATGATGGCTCTTGTTTACAACGTCAAAACTTCTCCCAGGGGACTGCTTGGCTGCGCGGCGCGACTCACTCAAAACAGGCGCCGGCGGCGCGACGGGCGGACGGCGGACGGCGGACGGCGGGCGGGCGGGCGGACGTACGGCGGACGTACGGCGGACGCCGGACGGCGGGGCGGTTCCGCGCGCCGCTCGCGCTGTGTCCAGTTTCGGCAGCGGGTAGGCTCGGGTGGCGGTGAACCGATACCGGCCCGTGCCGCCGCCCGAGCACGCCGCCCCAGACCCCGGCTCCCCTTACACGGGGCACAGGGATCGCCGTTAGCCGGCCGGCACGGGCGCGGATCGAGTGTTGCAGCGGGGCAGGGACTGAGCCTGGCAGATTCGCGCACCGTGACTGGGGCCGTATCGCAACAACCCAGTGGAATAGACTCTACGGACAAGCAGAAAAGCCGGAGAGGTTAGAGCTACCACTAATCGATAGCCGATCCCGGCTGTTTTGGTTTTAGTCGCCTGATAAAGCAGACATTGCAAAACAAGTCGATCACCATCGGGAAAGAGCCGGGAGCCGGATATTTTTACTGGATGATCGACCCCGAAGCGCAAGAGACGCTTGAAAAGCCGACATCTCGCCGGATGCACCAGGAAACCCACTCAGTCAGTCGCCCGTTTGAGCTAAATCTATAAAGCGGAAGCTGACGAAGTCCCGCAGCTGCAGGTCGGGTGCCTTGATTGACACTCAGCCACAAAAAGTCGGCATCGTCATCTTTAGGTGCAAATCCTGTCCCAGTCGATGTAGGGAGCGGTCGGCCGGAGCCCTCGCAGGCGGCGGCGGGCGGCGGCAGCGGGCATTGATTCCGGCCGGCCGGCCGCCGGCAGCGACCAGCTGATCGCCGCAGGGGAGGGGCGAGGACGGCTGCAGCCGGTTGCCATGGTAACCGTGCACGCACCGGCCACCGCCGGCCCACGTAGGCACGTCACCATCATTTACTGCCGAATGCAAGTTACGCAACGCCGTTTACCGGGCGCAGCGATCGGCGACATTGGGCGACAGAAAAACGACGAGACGCAGGGGAAACGGACGAAAATCCCGCTATTTTACGCAGACGTAAAAAACTACTACAGCTCACGATGGCAATAAAACACATCGGCACAAAACACTTGCCAGCAATAACAAATTTATGAGCAGACCACCGTCACTGGCACGAGCAGTCACCAAAAACAAGACCTACAATCAAAACGCATTCAGCGTTTTATTAGAAAATAGAAATCAAATCAGACTCTACACAAGCGTTCCACTTTAATATGGCCCGAATGCCGGCTTTGTCAGCATTAATTATGCGTTAATGAACACATTTCTGAGTGACGGTGGGACGCGGTACAGGCGACGCTGTTGGGTGCGGCGCACGGGTGGAGAATGTTTGAAAAAGTTACCCCGGCCGGCGACCGAAAGTCAGAAAGACGATGATGCTCAAATATTTGTCAACGGTTATCAACAAACCCCTATTCTGTGGCATAGAATAATGGATGTCTGCCGTTTGTACCTACGTTTTTAGGGAAAACTGCTGTACGCAGGTGCGGAAGATTTCGTAATTGTAACAATTTTGCAACACGCCTTAAAATTTCGGACGCATGTCACTAGTGCTAGGTCAGGTCATCAGGTCAAATTTGCTGGATGATCGTGCTAAAAATGCCATCATGCCCTTTGCAAAGCTTATTCCGTGGAAGTTGCAACCTTCCCACACAAAACAAAATGTCAAATTTGACCGTTTTGCATGCCCCTTTATTGATTTGAGCTCGCACCTGAAATATTATTCGCGACCGAGCCTTAAACGAGTAATCGAATGCTTTGTTTGCAGTGATTAAGCTCCGTTATGTTCATGAACTGTGAGAAAAGTTGTCGGAGAACGCTAAAATCAGAGAAATTTGGCTTTTGATGATCTATGGTGATTTTATTATTGAGCTTGCCTAAAGCATGACCTGATTTCTCTGATCACGTTTGTCGCTCTTTCAAACGTCGTTCCGCTTCTCGCCTCGTAGCCCAGTAACCGAGTTAGAAGGAGCGTGAAAAGCCCACCTCTCGACTCAACGTGTTACGATAAGGCCACCACCCTGGCGCAGGAAGTTGGGGGAGCCTTGAAGTTGAGCCCCAGCAGCTCGTCCTTCTATCTCACTGATATTACCCTCGTCCTGTCTTGTGATGTTATTACAGTGCCATCTTACGATAACGGCCCTTAAATATGATTTACTTCTGTGTGATGAAACATGTCGGGCTCCGCGATGAAAAGACTTAAAAACATAGAAGCTCCAAAATGAAAATAAAGTAATTTTCAAGAACTTTTCAAGGTAGATAAGAATAATGAGAGACGCTTTTATAGATGGCAGTTTTTTCGTATGGAGACAGCTTTTAGGATTTACAAAAGTGGAAAAAGTTACCCCGGCCGCGCCGGGGTCGGCTGAAGGTTACCCCGGCCACGGCCGGGGTGGCCGGGGCAGGTTCTCCACCCATGGTGCGGCGCTGAACAGAGCGGCACAGTGGCATCGCGCGCCGCTGCTAATCTCTGTCCGGGAGCAATCTGTGGCTGCTCTGAGCCCCCGCCAATTGGGAGCCGCTGGCCCATTGAGGACGGAGCGCCGGGACGGGGGAGGGTCTCCTATTCAGGTCGCCACGGCACGTCATTAAGAGAGGAGCCCAAGTATGAGGATCTGCTAGTGTCGCCGCTGGCAGAGGCCCTAATTCAATATACCCTGGGCAGAGGCATTAATTCGGCTCCGAGAAGCCCTTTCCTGTCGGGAGTCACGGATGTATTTCTCAGAATTGCGCGGCATTCTGCACGTCTCTATGAAGATTTAATATAACCTAAGTCCTGGAGTATGAAGACTCGTTGAGAAGATGCGAAACCCATATGACACATTCGTGTCACCCAGGGCTTTTCATTTGATCCGTCAAGTCCCAAACAGTGCAACTAATTACCAAGAGCGGGCGAGCGGTGACAAGAAAAATCAATATCGCCATCAAATTAATTCCTCCGGCTTAATTTCAAACTTCCACCCCATTTCCATCAACGCAAGTCACTTCCTCGTCGCCCATCCCCTCTGTCCCTTCCTGTCAGTAATACGGGCAGCCGAGCCGGGCCTCACGGCGGCCGGCGGGCAGTTAAAAGGCTCCCCTCCTCGTCCCTCGCCCCTCCCCTCTCCCCGCGGATCAGCTGACTGGGCCGGCCGATCAGCTGACTGGGGAGCGGAGCGGCCGGCCGCCCGTTAGGAGGGGAGCGTGCCTCACTTCCGCGTGCAGCCGGTCCCGCCGCCGTCACCGCCGCCCGCCCTCGGGACCGTCGGCGACGACTGATTTGGACGCCTGCCACGACGCAGGCGGCGCCTGCAGCGATGCGACTCCCCGTGCGCGACAAACGGCCGAGAAAATGGCATCATTTGAATGTATCGCGAGGCAGTGGAGGCCGGAACTGCCACCGCACCGGCGCGGCGACGCCGTGGGACAGCCGCCGCCGCCGATCTGTCGACGGTGGCACCGAAAGGAAATGGTTTTAGGGCAGACGATCGTGTAAGCCGGCTATTTGGGATAAAACTGCAGAATCAATATCATAGGAAAGGCCTACATATAATGTAGAGTGACAAGTTAAAAGGTGAAAAGTGTCGCACCAGTGGCGGTGTTCCATCCGATTTCCGAAAATCACTGTTGCGGACGCCTCTGGCTTTCCTGTGTGGACTGTATGTGTGTTTGTTACGTCTCGCAGCATTCGGGTTGGCGGCCGGGGTGAATTGTGAGA
The DNA here is from genome assembly GCF_019059575.1 of Amphibalanus amphitrite. Classification (NCBI taxonomy): domain Eukaryota; kingdom Metazoa; phylum Arthropoda; class Thecostraca; order Balanomorpha; family Balanidae; genus Amphibalanus; species Amphibalanus amphitrite. Next base: position 84,250 of record NW_024882787.1, on the reverse strand, counting down.
GGATGTAGGATTACTAGAGGCAGTGAACGAATAATGAAGAAGGGAAGTATCTAATCGGTAAATAAATAAACACGGATGAATAATTTACGGATCAAGGTTCAACAGCGCCCGTCTCAGAGCGCATAAGGAGCACACCCCGCGGCATGCATGTTGGGTCGTTCAACAGCGCCCGTCTCAGAGCGCATAAGGAGCACACCCCGCGGCATGCATGTTGGTTCTTTCAACAGCGCCCGTCTCAGAGCGCATAAGGTGCACACCTCGCGGCATGCATGTTGGGTCGTTCAACAGCGCCCGTCTCAGAGCGCATAAGGAGCACACCTCGCGGCATGCATATAATGTAGGATGACAGAGGATTGATAGGAATAGTGAGTAGACCCGGCCACCGTGAGAACTGTGAGCTGCGCGCCGCTCTCCTTTCCTCCACTCGCCACTTCGGTTTCACTCACACCACCACCACTTAAACACAGTCTTCTAAATAGAAGAGTTCGCTATTGACCGAAGACGGCGAGATGGCAGCAGTACAGCACAGACACAGTAGTTAGAAAAGTTAGACGTGAGCGGCAGCAAAGCGCCGCCGTCCCCGTTTGAGAGCGAAGTGAACTCGTCGGCGACTAACAGTGAAGTGAGACCGAGCAGAGCCCGGTATCGGTTCAAATACGTGGCCAAAATGTCACTCGATACAGGGGTCGTGACGCAGAGCACAAAAAAGGCGGCCGGCACGCCGCGTCCCCTCACACACCCTTCCAGTTCCCAGGCCCAGGGCCCCGCCGGCCCCATTCGGAACAGGTGACAGGTCAGCCGGGTCGCAGGGTCACAGGGGGACGCCGTTCGCGGCGTCGATACGGCCCATTGCTTCTGTCTCAGAAAAAAGCTATGCGCGGCGACAGGTGGCCGCTGGGCGGGCGGCGGCCCGGCTCGGCGGCGGGACCGGCGAGGCGGGGTGACGGGCGGCGCGGCGGCGGCTCGTCTCGGCATCAGCGGCGCGACATTTGCCTAGTTTGTCGGCAACATCACTCCCCCCTGTGTTCGGTCGTACGTTCCGAACACACACAAATGACCGACAAACTTCTCACACGCTATTCCTATGACTACTCACTAGTAAGCGGCACACATGGACATCAGACATTTGCCGAGCGAATAAGCCAAGCCAGACCAGGCCGACCAACACGGCGCTCGTTCGCCATGCGTTGACTTTTCTCCTCTCGATTCGTCTCGTTCTCAGCTTCAATTCACTTGTGGTCCTCTACTTCATCGTCTTCCTCCTTCTTCGTCTTCCTTCATCTTCTCGACATCCTCCTTCTCCCCGTCTGCACAGATTCACTTGCATTCCTCTTCTCAGAAGCAGATCCTGGTGGCTGGTCGCGTGTACAGTTTCGCGATAGCCGTTTGAAGCTCGGCCGACCGGACTCTGCCACCCGCTGCCGGCAACACGCGGCAGATGCGTGCCAATGGCCCCGAGCCCCGAGACATGTTTCATTCTTCTATCAGCACCATGTCCCTGACTTCCAGGTTTCGCTGCTCTTTGCGCCACTTGCTCCGCTGGATGAGAGTCGGCACGTACTCTCTTGTCCACCTCTTCCACACATGTTCCGCCACAGCTTGGACATGCTTCCATCGGCGTCGGCGGCGCATGTCTCTGTCTCTCACGAGCCCTGGCGCGAGATGCCTCGAGGCGCCACCGAGCAGAACATGATTTTGCGTCAGAACCTCTGGGTCTGGCGGCTCCGAGCTGACGTGGATCAGGGGTCGATTGTCGACCATGTGCTCAACTTCCGTGGGTGCCGTCACAAGCGCTTCGTCCGTGAGCGTCTGTGGACCCACCACCTTCTTCAGAGTGTTCTTCACCGATCGCACAATTCTCCCCCACACTCCCCCCATGTGGCTAGCAGCCGGGAGGTTGAAGAGCCGGTCAAGTTCGAAGACAATGAGCTTTCCTGCGATCTCTCTTTCCATGGCTTGCAGCTCCGCCTTTAGCTCGAGACAGCTTCCCACGAGGTCGGCGCCGTTATCGGAGAGGATAACTGATGGTCTCCCTCGCCTTGCGTCGTGGAGTGGTGAGAGCGGAAGCAGATCACTCTTCCCAGGTAGCTCGTTCCCCAGCGCCCGACTGTGGGTTTCCTCCGGATAGCTTGTCCTCTGCACCCGTTTGAGTATCCAGATTTCGGCATCCCTGAGTTCTTGGGCACTGAGAGGTCCGCTGAGACGCGTTTCATCGTCTGAGGCGCATATGGCTGTGTTGTGAGTGAAACGTCTCACACAGGCCGCCGCTAGACGGTACTTGAGCCAGCGCGAGACCTTCACGGCGTCTGGTAGCCCGAGCTGTCGTCGGATTGTGAGTCTCGCGAAGCTCTCTTCCTTCACTTCCTCTTGTCCCGGTCTGAGCGGGCTTGCGTCTTGCTTTGATGGCCAGTCTTCCTCATCTTGCCACAGAAGACCGCGCCCGCGGAGCTGCTTGCAGTCTGGTGCTAGCTCAGACGCGGTCAGCTCTCTTGAGCAGTCGTCTACAGGATTCAGCGTTCCTGACACGTGACGGCACTGCTCCTTTCTGGTCAGGTCGTGGTTGCGTTTGAGTCTTCGTTCCGTGGCTTCGAGCCGTTTCATTGCGATCCGTCCGTTGTCGGGGAGCTCCCCCCGGTCTTCCTTCCACAGCATGCATGTTTCGTACCTGTCCGGAGGCCCTTTTGTTTTGCCTTTCAGGATTGACAGCGCACGCTCATCCTCCCGGGACTGTTCTATAGGCTTGTCGTACTTGGTCCCAAAAGCCTCCGTGCACCAGTCCTTCACGGTGGTTGCTAGCTCGTCGTCGCTGCTCTGGGCGTTGCGTTGCAGGAACATAACCTGGCGCAGGCTGCTTGGCTCCACTGCTGATATGGAACCAGCTAGTGCCCATCCAAACCCGGTTCTTATAGCTGCTGGCTGGTTGGAATGACCCTTTCGTACTTCCTGTTGGAGAACAGCTTCCAGCACGTTCCCTCCGAGCAGCAGTTTCACTTCACCGCCATCATACTGCGGAAATGCTAGTCCACGAAGGTGTTTGCATTGCTTGAGTTGGCGGTGAGATACCGTTGGGGCAGTCACATTCAGTGATGGTACAGCCCAGGCTTCCGGGATTTCGCTGTACCCTCCCTTTACACCATCGCCGAGTGCGCTAACCGTCAGGGTAACGCGTTCAGATGGTTTCTGCGCTCCGCTCCCCTCCACATTTTGGATGCAGAGCTGGCGAAGGTCCCCGGTGATGCCCAACTCCTGCAGGACATCAGCGCTGCACAGTGACGTCTGAGCTCCGGTATCTAGCAGCGCCAAGACGTCTTTTGACTTTGCCGCTCCGTGGACGCGAACCTGAACGATCTGCAGCAGTGTGTCGGTCTCATCGCTCAGGGAGGCTGCTACAAACGGCGAGTTTCCCCTGCCTTTAGCTTGCGGATGTGGTGCCGCAGCCGTTGATGATCCGCTCGGAGAGTCTTCTTCCCTTGAGCTTCCCTCCTCATGTCTCGCGTATCCTGAGCTTCTGTGTAGCATTGGATGATGAGTGAGCTTGCAGCCCTCCACCCCGCATTTCCGAGAGGATCTGCATCTCCTGGTCCAGTGGCCCTTCCTCAGACATGAGAAGCAAAGGCCGTTCTCGTACACCATCTCCATTCTCGCTTCCAATGTTTTCTTCTTGAATGACGGGCAGTCAGCCACCCTGTGATTATCGCCGCACACCAGACAGGGTGGCAGCGAATGTGGTTCCACTTCTCCAGCTCCATGAGTCGCTCCAGTCGCGAGCGCTGTCCTCCGCACCGCTCCTTCACGCTGCGTGCCGGCTGCATTCCGTTCCGACGTTCCAGACTGAACTGCCGAGAAGCTGAGGATGCTGACTTGCACCTGAAGCCATTCGCTGAAGGTCTTCAGAGTGGGTCGTTCTGGCCGTAGCCGAAACACTTCACGACCCCATTCTCGGGCCAGCTCATTCGGCAGCTTCTCCACCACCCTCCTGAGGTTCTCACTACTGGACAGATCGCTTGAATAGCCAAGATTCTGTAGGATGGTCACTGTGTTATGAACGATGGCGTAGAACTTTTCCATTGCTGGAAGATCCGTGAGAGCTGGTGGGTTGGAAGTGAAGATTTTCCTCAACTGACTTTGGATGATGTCTTCTTCTCTCCCAAATCTTTCTTGTAGGGTTCTCAGAGCTTCCAGGTAGAGGCTGCCATTGAACAGCATGCCTTCAATAGCTTGGGCTGCCGGCCCTTCTACTGCGTTCTGCAAGTGAGCCATTCGCTCTGAGTCCGATAGAGACGGCTGGTCGTGGACGAGAGCCTTAAATAGGCCGATCCAGCGAGGCCACTCCTGAGGGCTGCCTCGGAAGGTAGGCAGCGTCAGACGTGGTATACTTTTCACGAACGCTGATGGGCCCGGGACGTCACATCGCCGCTCGGAACCCAACGCTGTCACCCAGCTGGTTGGGTCCTGGTTGGCAGTTCTCGGCTGGTTGGCTATCGAAGAGGTACTAGTAGCTTTCGGTGGCGGCGGCTCGCGCCGGAGCTCTCCCAAACCACTGATCACGCGTTCTTGCTCTTGCTCGTTTCCCTTCCCGCGGCCGCATCCGGTGTTGTTTTGACGACTAGGCGCCACTTCCACAGCGACCTCATCTTCAAAGTCGTGTCTTCGTTCCCACTCCAACTCGTTGCCAGCGGCCCTCCAGAGACGCGCCTTCAAAGTCGCACGTTCCACTTCCTCTTCTAGAGCCCTTTCTTCCAGCAAATCTTCTTGTTTTCTCATCTCTCGTTCTCTTTCTTTCCTTGCTTCTTCCATCGCTCGTTCTCTTTCTTTCCTTGCTTCTTCCAGCATATCTTCCTGTCTTCTCATCTCTCGTTCTCTTTCTTTCCTTGCTTTGAGATGCTTTAGTTCGAGAGCTTTCAATTCCGCGGTGATTTCAGCCTCCTTGAAAGTGGCTGAAGCCTTTGAGCCTCGTGATATATGAGACCCGCACACTTTGCTTCCTTCCTCAAGTTGCACCGATGGTAGGGGGAGCATTCCTGTGCGTGACGCTGAGCGGCTCGCTGATGGGCGAGTTATCGCCTCTTCAATTCTTGCGACCGTTTCGGCGTGCCGCGCTGTCATTCTTGTGGCGTACTCCTCCGCTTCTTCCAGCTCGCTCACATCTTGCAACTTCTCTACAAACTCCTCATTTGCATCCATGAAGGCGTCCAGCGTTGTGTGCAGCGTCTCGAGCCGCTTCTTCAATTCCTCCTCACTGGCTCGCCGCGCTATTTGCGCGTCAGCCCTGTTACACGAGCGTGTGAACATGGCTGCCTTGCGACCGCGATGAAGCTTTAATGCTTTCCGTTCAGCGGTGATATCTCCATCCTCTCCTCCTGCAGGGTCGCAGTTCTCTAGCATCGTCTCCCGGTTCTCCGTCTCCGTCTCCTCTTGCCCTGCAGGCTCGCAATTCTCAGGCGTCGTCTCCTGGTGCTCCGTCTCCATCGCGTCTTCCATCGGTCCACGATACTTCTCAACTCGACTGACACGGTGGGAGCAGAACTTATCGACGTCACGGACGGTTGTTCACGCACAGTATCGACTTATTGTACATTCTCTTCTAGACTTCTTACTTTCTTAGCTGATACCATCCGGCCCGGAGGACCAGCGAATGTTGCGGACGCCTCTGGCTTTCCTGTGTGGACTGTATGTGTGTTTGTTACGTCTCGCAGCATTCGGGTTGGCGGCCGGGGTGAATTGTGAGAGGATGTAGGATTACTAGAGGCAGTGAACGAATAATGAAGAAGGGAAGTATCTAATCGGTAAATAAATAAACACGGATGAATAATTTACGGATCAAGGTTCAACAGCGCCCGTCTCAGAGCGCATAAGGAGCACACCCCGCGGCATGCATGTTGGGTCGTTCAACAGCGCCCGTCTCAGAGCGCATAAGGAGCACACCCCGCGGCATGCATGTTGGTTCTTTCAACAGCGCCCGTCTCAGAGCGCATAAGGTGCACACCTCGCGGCATGCATGTTGGGTCGTTCAACAGCGCCCGTCTCAGAGCGCATAAGGAGCACACCTCGCGGCATGCATATAATGTAGGATGACAGAGGATTGATAGGAATAGTGAGTAGACCCGGCCACCGTGAGAACTGTGAGCTGCGCGCCGCTCTCCTTTCCTCCACTCGCCACTTCGGTTTCACTCACACCACCACCACTTAAACACAGTCTTCTAAATAGAAGAGTTCGCTATTGACCGAAGACGGCGAGATGGCAGCAGTACAGCACAGACACAGTAGTTAGAAAAGTTAGACGTGAGCGGCAGCAAAGCGCCGCCGTCCCCGTTTGAGAGCGAAGTGAACTCGTCGGCGACTAACAGTGAAGTGAGACCGAGCAGAGCCCGGTATCGGTTCAAATACGTGGCCAAAATGTCACTCGATACAGGGGTCGTGACGCAGAGCACAAAAAAGGCGGCCGGCACGCCGCGTCCCCTCACACACCCTTCCAGTTCCCAGGCCCAGGGCCCCGCCGGCCCCATTCGGAACAGGTGACAGGTCAGCCGGGTCGCAGGGTCACAGGGGGACGCCGTTCGCGGCGTCGATACGGCCCATTGCTTCTGTCTCAGAAAAAAGCTATGCGCGGCGACAGGTGGCCGCTGGGCGGGCGGCGGCCCGGCTCGGCGGCGGGACCGGCGAGGCGGGGTGACGGGCGGCGCGGCGGCGGCTCGTCTCGGCATCAGCGGCGCGACATTTGCCTAGTTTGTCGGCAACAATCACTGTTGCCGTGGAAAACTGGTGCACTCGTGACAGCGTGACTGATGAGTTCCGGGACCGAAATACTGCGCTGACCGTTAGGGAGGGGAGCCAGCCTCCCTCGGTACGGCCAGTAGGGCAGGGGAAGGGAGCCGCCCTCCTCCCCTCCCCTCCCCAGCCCGGGGAGTGGGGCAGCACCGGATCGATGCCCTGCGCCCGGTCGGGCGGCGCGGCCGGGCGGCGGCGGCAGCGGCGGAGCTTCGGCCCACCGGCCAAGAAAGAAAACGACGACGAGAATTGGCTCAGTGGGCTGAGGAGCCGGCCGGGGCTTCCAGCGTATCGACCGGCTGCGGCGGCCAAACGGGCGATCAATACGCACACACGCACCCAGACACGCACACACACGGCTGGCCAATATAGCGGCGGCGGCCCCAGCCCGGTGGGCTAATTAATAAGTCACCCTCGGCTCCGGGGTGGTCCACTGACATCCCCATTCGGGGAAATAAGTGGTGTGCACTGATGCACAGTCCCCTCCCTCTCACTTGGTCAGTGCACCGAGACCCAACAACCAAGGACACTAGTGCAGTGCACAGAACCCCAGCCATACAACAGCCAAGGCCACTGCGTCCTGCCGTGACCGGCACCGGGTCAAGAAACCACACCGGTGCCGGCCAGCGGCCCTTTTGGCACGGCTTCTCCGCCTTCGCCGACCGGCGCGCTGCAGCCCGACCAAAACCAAAAAACACCGACCGGAGCCCGGTTAAACCTTGCTAGGAGCGGGCGCCCGTCGACCCAGCGGCCGCCCAGTCCCCGTGCCGAGGAGAGCGTCTCAGAGCGGGTCTCCTAATCAGGGCTGGGCTCGCGGCGGCGGAGGAGGAGGAGCGGCCGTCGCGACAGCACGCCAGAGGCCATAGATCAATACGGACGAGCGATGACGCCGAGAGGCCGCTCCGGCGGACACAGCCGCGGATAAAGGAGTCCGGTGACGCACAGCCGCGGATAAAGGAGTCCGTTGACGGGTCAGACGAACAGGTACAGCGAGTAAGAAAGGGGGAGCGATACACCTGTCTATAACAGCCGCGGATAAAGGAGTCCGGTGACGAACGGACCAAACGAGCGGGTACAGCGAGTAAGAAAGGGGGAGTGCTACACCTGTCTATAACAGCCGTAGATAAAGGAGTCCGGTGACGAACGGACCGAACGAGCGGGTACAGCGAGTAAGAAAGGGGCAGTGATACACCTGTGTTGATAACAGCCGCGGATAAAAGAGTCCGGCAGCGGACGAACGGGTAGGTACAGCGGAAGAAAGACAGCAAAACAATATGATACATCCTCGTCTAAAGACAGGAATTAAATGGATGCAACTATGATACTAAATATATACGGAACAAAATAATGCACCGGTCATAGACAAGAAGACGAACAGATAACATACGATAAGACCGGTTTCAAAGGAATACAACCCCAAAGGTGATAAGAAGAAACTAAACGGGGCTGGAAGGAAGGGAAGGGACAGAAGCGTGATATGTAAGTGCCTTGTGAGAAGACCTAGGACCGGTCAGAAGGGTTGGCGGATGGCGGACACATTGGTTCTCCGAAGGAGATTTGCGACAGTATTGGATGAAGTGACAGCTCCACTCACTGCCAGATTTATTGGGTCAGCCTTCGGAGAACGCATTACGAACTCCGACATCCAATATGAAGTCGTTACCAGGGCGACGATCAGATCAGACGGACGTGTCGTCTCTGGACAATGTAAATTAAATTAAGGTGCACTGCACATACTTTATTTTGGTAGTCCTTAGAAATGGTTGGGTGAAAATGAAAGTGAAATAAAAATAGCGTACCTCAGTGCATACGTGAAAAACAATCGAACATATACTCATTGACACACATCAATCATGTTGAGGCGTCATGGAGGCGAGCATCTCAATTCTACACCACTCGGCGACATGCCCTCCCCTCCATACGACATCCTATTAGCTACAATCAGCCAGTCACCACACAAAAACCCACACACTGGGGGCCGAGACGGACAAAAACGATCCATTGGCATTCATCGAGTGTGGCGGCGCGGCGGCTCGGACGACGCCAGGTAAACGGACCCCCAGTCGGGCGACATGGAAGCGGCGCCGCGCCGCGCGGAAGGCCGGCCATGACGCATGATGCCCGCCAGGCCCAAACGCACCAGGCCGGACCGGCCCGCGGCCTTGACGGACCGACTACCGACGCAGAAGTCATCTGCGGTCAAATCTCCCAGCCTCATATATGAGCCAGTCTCAGTGGGCCTGCCTTATAGCGCCGCGGCGAAAAACTGCTGTAGTTTGTTGAAGTTTCAACTACGAGTAAAACGTAGTTGTGCGCGCCTATTTTCCTATGCTATATCCAGTTTTTACACAACGAAAATTACATTAGAATTTAATTAATAATGGACGGCACGGGTAAAGACGCCATACAGGCCTTACAAAGTCAGAGTTCCACCGCGCGTTCTGATTAAGTCGTTTTTAGCGTTTCTTTTGAATTACACAGATGTAGCCTGATAAGAACCAGTTTGATTCACGCCCACCTAAACTTGTTTATCCGGACTTATCACCCTGGGGGTGCCTTGTCGATTCCATTTGGACGCCGATGATGCCATTAAGGTCGACAGAGTGCGCTCCGGGGGAACACAGCGTCGTTGGGCTATCGAGCCGCGACCGGCGATCGCCACTAAACACCCTCCGCCGCGCCAGCGGCCGGCCGGCCGGGCGGCGCCGGCACCACCAATCGCCCGCAGGCCTGTGAATAGACCCACCGGGCTCCGGACAGATCATAGGTCAATCTGGGCCCGAGATTGGCCCGGTCGGACGGCCGTCCACTCGCCACACGGGGACGAATGGAGCGCGGTGGGCCGGTTCAGCGGCGCAGGGCCGAGCCGAGCGGTGTCGTGCCCGCGCACACGATACGGTGGTTTGGGTCGCGGCACGGCCAGGCCCGCGGTACCAGTGTGCCGTCACGGACAGACCGCCCCACGACCGACCACAGCACCACATGGCCGCGACACAACGCATAACGACCCCAGAGCCGAGTCACCGTCCGTCGCCCACCCTCGGCGGTCTGGCCCGCGTGAGTACTCGGAGTAATCATCTTAGAGCCGCTCACGCGCCGCGAGCCTGCAGCTCTGAGCTCTATCTGCGCGGCTCATGACCAGCGGAAGGCCTGGCTGGCCGACGGAGGCCGCCCACCACCTCCGGCGAGCGCCCACGGCGGCGCGCGCGCGGATGGTATAAATATTTGGGCGCGGCCGGCGGCCGGGCGGTGGCTGCCCCGTCCAGGAGCTGCTGCCTCCCTGGCAGGCGATCGACGTTACACAATGGAGCGGCCAGCAGACGGGGCACCGCCCGTCTGATGGAGCCGGGGGAGTGGCACGGACTGCCAGTGACCGGGAGTGGGGTTATGGCGGACGCGGGCGCTATAGGGAGGCAGTCTGCGGCTGGGTGTAGGGAGGGGCGTCTTCAGACGTCTGTACTGAGAAGACGTTTGCGTGATCATAGCGAATCCATAGCGTACTGCTCGATATTGGCGGTTTCTGGACGTCTGTGACTTGTGAACATCGCTTTTATCGGACTGACGCAGTTCCTCCTGATAGGTACTGCAACCGTCACAAGCACAAAACGTAAAAATGCTTGCCAGTTTCTTTTTACAAAAGAAAAAAACGAAGCATATTGCAACCGCTTTCGTTACATTATAAAAGGTTTAAAAAGCATATAAAGTCGCCGTAATACAATAAGGTGGAAGCCATCCACCTTTCTTCTTTCAGCGAGCTCCTCGCCAGAATGAAACATCGCATCCCAATATCAAGAACAGCGCACCTATTTGCGGCCAAGCCCCGGGGATTTCAGCCGGCGGCGAACGGAGCCGACAGAAAGGCGGCCAACGGGCGGTGGCGGGGGCGGGGGCGGGGGCGGGCCGGTGCCAGACCCGCCGGAGACGCCGCCGCCCCGGGCCGCCGGAGGGGGCGGGCCGGGCCGGGGGGCGGGGAGGGGGCGATCAATGCCCGACAGCCCGTCCCGGTGACCCCGTAGCTACGTTGGCAGTGTGCGGGCCGCCGCGCCGGGCTGGTCCGACCCGACCCAGCCCGCTCTGATACGGCCCCGGCACGCCACGGTATGACCGACAACACGGCCGATTTCGGCTGCGGTCCGTCTGACCGGCTCGTTTGGCAGCAGAGACGGTCATGTGATACATCGGACTGCGAACAGATGCTGTGCCTGTTTGTATATTGCGAGGAAGCCCTGAATACCATAACCGTGCATCTGCACAAGCTGCAACATCATGGGCATTCGTGAGTCTTGTTTAACAGATATGCTTCTAACTTCGTGAGATTCAGGTTCTCCTGCATCCTCAAGCTCCTGTTAATGGATTTCCTAACTATACCTAGCCTATCCATTCCTTGTTCGAAAAGTGTGGAGAAAAATCAGAGCAGGATATTGAAAATGCCTCGATGATTTATTACGATCGGCGAAAAATATTGGATCATTCATCAGCTCACTATGCGTCACGGTAAGAGCAGCAGCCTGGAGGCAACGGCCTGCGGTATATGAAAATTTCGCGGGCAGGAAAAATGAACGGAATGGGATGATATGGCAGACGAAACTTATCAACAATCCAGCGCTGCAATCGGCTGTTGCCTGTTGGTACGAAAAGCGTGACAAATAGACGGTAAGAGTAGCAGTATGATACTCAGCAATCAGTGGGTAAGGGCTTGGTCTTGGAATGCAGAGAGCCTGCAATAGTTTTAAATGGATTTAAAATAAACAGATTTGTCCAACGTCACAGAGCCAGAGGTGATTCAGGCACGAGCTTTATATGAAATATTTGTTGTTCTCTGTTCATGTTTCGTTCACGCTAATGGAAATGTCGCGAAATCACGTGCATGCAATGCTGACAGGACGCCTATCACGGACGTGCTATCAGCATTGAGCGCTGAAACGGCGACACCCGCTGGCCGGATTCCTTCAGTGGAAAATAACAGGCGCGCTTCATGGCACTGAAATCGATGTAACGGTACGGACTCACAGCTGCTGCCTGGTGATCGTCAGCCGCCAGCCGGCCCCATTTACACAAGTGTCTGGCTTCATTATATTTCTGGGGCCTTTCTTAATTATGCTAATTGACCCAGCCCTTATTTTCCGTCCTAGTTAATGAGCGTAGAATATCAAATGGTCCACCATGATATCCAGGTTCTTCGCTGAAGCCTTCAAGCATTTCCAACTCACGCTCGAATACTAATCCCGATATTTAAACAAAGCTCTCCTCGCCTGGCTATCAGGAGCATTCGAAGCTATTCGGATATCATCTATCTTAGCCAATGCTCGACAGGCATTACATCACCTATCCTGGGTAGCCCTGAAGTCTCGACCTGAAACTCGTGGCAAACATGACACTCACGACTGGCCCCTGTCGCGATAGCGATGCAGTGCTGGGCTCCGCAGCGTCTGCATGAGAGCCCGGTAAGCCGGTCATAATGCGAGCATTGAGTCACAGTTGGGGACGTGGCAGCGCGCCCCACCCTGACGGCTCGTGATCGTGCCGATCATACCACTTGTACCCTGGCCAGAATCTCGTGCAGCCCAGCCTTGGCGGCTCTGAAGAAGCCCAAAGTCGCCTCCAACAATGGTGGGCAGTTGATAAGAGCGGTGGCGATAGTGCTTACAGCATCGGCTCGAGTGTTGTGGCTCTGAGTTGTCTGCTCGACCACGGCTAATCCCCTATCAGATAATGGACCAATACGGTGATCAAATAGACAGCGGCCGATGAGGGCATACCACACATCTCCACTCACCGGTCCCAAATATCGACACTCACAAAAGCGGGTCAAAGCGGCCCGATATTCGTCAGCTCAGTTCTGTTCATCTTATTCAAGCAGAGTTCAGCTTTGAAATGGAAGCTCTACGTTTATCATCCGACCGAATACGTCGGGCAGCCTGTCAAGCAGGCAGGGCCACTCGGTAAACCCACTGCAGTCTATTTGATGACTACCACGCCAATTGTCGCAGCTTTTCTGCTAGACTACCCCGAAGGAGCCCGCATTTTTGGCACAGCTGAGCGGTGAGCAGCCCCCACATGTGGTCGGGAGACGGTGTGGTGCCACCGCGGGGCGGGGGAAGGCTGCCGTCGCGGTCGATAGGCTGCGTAGCAGCGCTGGGTCACCGCGCACCACTGCGCCAGCCGGCGGTGGAGGCGGCGCTCCGACCACCGGCCGCGGCGGGACGCGGGTGGAGCTATCGACCCCGCCACAGCGGGCCGGCGACTATTTTTAGGCAGAGTCTGAGGCAGGTGAGAAGCGGCTGGCAGCGGCGCCGCCACCGCTGGCGGAGCGACCTTGGACGGGCCGCTCCTCTGCCCTCCTCTGCCCGCCGCCGCCGCGCCGGCCGCTCTGCTGACGCGTGCCGAGTCCTCGCGGCGACACCGTGATCGTCCAACGACGGAGCGTCGGCGACCGAGGCGCAGCGCCAGCCCGCGCCGTGACAGCACTGTGTTTTGCTACACGTCGGATTGACAGGCCTGGCCGGCTGTGCCGCGGAGCTGCGCCAGTTTGCAGAGGCCGCCGGCGCAGAGCCCAGCTGCATGCCAATAGCCGCATTGTAACTAGACCTCTGCACAGTGGCGCGCGTACAAAGCGGTGAGCAGGGGTCATCGCTGCAAGCTATAGGTATCACCAACAATACGAACGGCTGAAATATATCGAGGGCGGGTACGATATCGGTACCAACTGACAAAATGGGTACACATAATCTGCCTTTGACGTTAAACCGATATGTCAATGACATTTCAGATATCGGAAGAGGGCTTCATTTAGAAATGGAAACCAAGCGCGACTATCGGATACAAGCACTTATATTTTCCCTGATTCGGCCGGTAAAACCAGAATGCCCACAAAAACGGACTTCCAGCCATATTGCTGAAGCTTGAAATAACCACAGTGATAAGCACATTTTACATCTTTGCCTAATTAATGTGGCTGACAAATAGCAGTTGTAACATAACTAACCAAAGCAGACACAATTTAATGGTGAGCAGCTACGATTCGTAAGCTTACTCCGAATCGCTCGTCTTAAGAACTCATCTTATAGGAACCAGTCGGGTACCTGTTTTGTGGTGGAACAGTCAGGTCAAATAATTACTTTCATTCCTTTGTTGTGCTGTCCGAGGGATGTACGTCAAAGGATGGGATGCGCTGTCAAGGGATATCAAAGGGACCTGTCATAGTTCAGCGACCATGGCCTCGTGCCCTTTCCTACCCCGTACTGGTACCCCTATCGGAGCCCACTGCTGACATGTGGACGATAGGTTAAGGTACCACAGCATTAGAACCAACGAACAAACACATCGGTACACCGAAACAAGTTAAATAATATAAGAAGCGTCCAGACAAAGCAGAACAATAATGGGAAAACCGAACAAATCATAACAAAACCGAAGGAATCATAGCAAAAAAAAAAACGAACAAACCATAGCAACACCGAGCCAATGAGTACTTTTTATATGACTCAGCAACATTAGAGAAAAGTGTACGGCTCGTTGTACGGTTTTGATGAAAAGAACGACACAATTCAAGTAAAATATTCACATTTAGCCCCTGCACTTACTTGATAGGCCAAGAGGTCCTTGTCGTCGGCGCCAGTCAGCTCGAAGCTAGGGGTGTGCTGTCCGAAGGGCCGGCCCGGAAACGAGGTGCTCCTTCTGAACTTGTTCGGGGACATGACCATGCCTCCGTTACCTTGATTGAAGGTAGGGCTGTACTTTCTGTTCATGCCCACAAGAGTTGCCGGTATGCTCGTCGAAATGGGTGACAGCGGGCTCATGTTGGGCACTTGACGACCTCTGTTCCAGCCCGGCATACCGCCCATGTTGTGTTGAGGCTGATGGAGATTTCCTCCCCAGTTGTTTTGCTGTGGCTGAGAAGCGCTCACGCCGGGCCACGCAGGGTACCCCTTGCTAGCCAGATAAGGGTTCGGGGGCCTGCTCGGCGGCATATTGTGGGAGCCAGTGATAGCTCTTCTCTGAGTCTGGCTTTGCTGCTGCATATTCAGCTGAGCCCCAAATCCTGCACCAAGCAGATGCCCAGGGTTGGAATTCTGGGTCTGATTCAAGCCAGGAAAGGTATTTTGGTAAGAGGCACTGCTGAAGGCCTGCATTCCAGTGAGAAAGCTGTCTTCCACCGAGCCGGTTGACCACAAACTCGATGGAGAACCACTCAGACTGCCATTCATCATTATTGGACTAGTTTCAGAATAGGATGGTCCAAGCTGCTGAGAGCTCCCATACCCTATATTGTTGGAAAGACCGCTGGCGCCACTTACGTTTTGAGAGAGACCTGGATGATTCACCAATCCATTTTTATCTAAGCCTTTCAACTTGTCATGGGCTCCGGCGTGATTTCCAAGGACACTACCGAGCCCGAGCAGGTTGTGGCTGTCTTCACAGTATCTCTGACTCTCACTGCTGAGGCTTTCGGGGTTTGACGCTGGCTGAGGTGGTGACTTGTTCTCTCGATTTTCAACAAGAAAATCATCTTGGTGCATCGTACGACCACGTTGTTCGACTCTGCTTGTAGTCAAAGTTGACGCGCCTGAGCTCACGAAAAACGAACTGTTCGAAGTTGATGGTGGAACAATGTCAGAGCAAATGGCACTTATATCAGAGGGAACATTAAATTGCAAATCACCCATTGGCCTAAACACACTTAAAACAGCGCAACTTCACTGGCACACGGCGGCCGGCAGCCCTTGCGTCGAGCAGCACCCACCCGCTCGACACTCTTCGGCGTTCTGCGCCGCTGCGGCAAATCCAGTTTGTGTATCGGAAAACTTCAGCAATCGTCCGCTAGATGTCACTACGCTACGGGGCTAGTATATTTGGATGGTCTAGTAGCCATTTCTAGCAGATAATACTAAATTGAGTGTTGAATATACTAGCCGATTATCACAGTGAATACAATAGACCGGAATTTCGGAACGTGATAGATCAGTGTCACGGACAAACGTCGTTATTTTGATAGCTTTATCTATAGCGGCCATACTCCAGAAGCATTGTGATAGCAACTAGCGGCCCAGTGGCGCAGCCAGGGGGGGGGGTCAGAGGGTCAGCTGACCCCCCCCCGAAATTTCTATCGGGGGCCCGCTCGAGAAAGAAAGAGAGAGAAAGAGAGAGAGAGGGGGAGAGAGAGAGAGAGAGAGAGGAGAGAGGTCGTAATCTAATTGGACGAGCCCGCTTCGAGAAATGCCTACTGGGGACTGGGACACCACGGGTGGGGGGTCGGCCCGGGGCTCCAGGTGGATGGGGCCCGGGCCCCCGGGAGAACGGGCCCGGGCCCCCGATGGATGGGGTCCGGGCCCCCGGTGGATGGGTCCGGGTCCCCGGGAGAACGGGCCCCGAGCCCCGGGTGGACGGGCTTGAACCCCCGGGAGAACGGGCCCGGGCCCCCGGATGGATGGGGCCCGGGGCCCTTGGTGGATGGGCCCGGGCCCCCGGGAGAACGGGCCGGGCCCCCAGGAGAACGCACCCTGGCCCCCTGGGTGGATGGGGCCCGGGACCCCGGGAGAACGGGTCCGGGCCCCCTGGTGGATGGGGCCCGGGATCCCCGGTGGATGGGCCCGGGCCCCCGGGAGAACGGGCCCAGGCCCCCAGGAGAACGGGCCCGGGCCCCCTGGGTGGATGGGGCCCGGGCCCCGGGAGAACGGGCCCCGAGCCCTGGGTGGACGGGGCCCGGATCCCCGGGTGGATGGGGCCCGGGCCTTTGGGAGAACGGGCCCTGGCCCCCTGGGTGGATGGGGCCCGGGCCCTTGGGAGAACGGGCCCTGGCCCCCTGGGTGGATACTGATAGGGTCCGGGCCCCTGGGTGGACGGGGCACGGAACCCCGGGTGGATGGGGCCCGGGCCCCGGGTGGATGGGGCTCGGCCCCCTGGTGGACGGGCCCCGGAGCCCCAGGTGGATGGGGCCCGGAGCCCAGGTGGACGTGACCCGGGCCCCCGTGTGGATAGGGCTCGGGCCCCCGTGTGGATAGGGCCCGGGCCCTCGGGTGAATGGAGCCCACTAGGGTGACCCGCTTGCTCCGCAACGCGAATAAGGGGTATTTTCGATCGGTGGGCGTTTGGTTGGTCTTGTGTCCGTGGGTTATGTATCCATTTCGGTCGATTGCCTTTTGACGGCTAAGTATTTTGGTTTGGGAAAAAATATCCATCGCATCGAGGTACCTACAGACTACAGTACAGTACAGTATATTTTGGTAACCAAGGACAAGAAACATCGGAGAAAATGATAGAGGTGCTCGTGTCTAGTGATAACTGATAGCCATGCGTTCTACTATAGAACATGCTAAGTATATTTTATAGCATAGGTTGACGTAGGCTACCTATTGAAAAATGGAGGCCATCGATGAATTACTATGTAGAGGTTTGAACTTTGAAACGTTTATATTTTTAAGAATTTTGTTGCTCTTCATGCAAAAGCGATGAATGGATCTTGGACCAAATTGAATGTTCTTTTCAACTATGCCATTTTCAATTGTTAAACGTACCAGTTTATGCAGCAAAACCCGTGTAATTAACCCTCGCCCGCACATGGGGGGGGGGGTTGCCACCCCCCCCCCCCCCCAGGTAGTCTTTCTGCTCTGCACTCAACATTTTTAGAGCTAGAAGGCTGATTTTTCGTATAACTGCTCCTCTATCCTTTCTCGATGTCCACTTAAAATTTCAAGTTTCTGTGACCTTTGGTTTCGGAGATATGACCTTGTTTTTTAGATCATGTCATGACCCAAATGGCCAATTCTCGACATCTTGCGTTGGCTATGGGCCTTGTGAGCTTTTGACGCCTTGATTTCGGCCTTTTTTACCAGTCTTACCTCCCACACATCATGGAACATGTTGTTCGACGATGTACAGATGTCAAGGTCAAGGTCAAGGTCAACCTAGGTCATCCAAGATAATTGCGTTTTAGGCAAGCGGAATTTACTTTTTGTGAAGTTTTTTGACTGCATTTTTGGTAAAAGCTTCTCAGATCATGATTTCATGTAATGGACACATAAACAATCGGTGCACACATCAGTATACACACAGACACACACAGACATACAAACACATATAATTGACCTTGACCTAACTTGACCTGAAATGACCTCAGCAGCAAAAACCTGGTCGGGTAGTGTGAGAAAGAGGTTCTAGCTGGCTTGGCACCAGAAAACGGCATCGTTATCGGTATATGATAAGCAGCGCACTTGATATCCAACGGTGACCCAAAACAGCAACATTTTTTAGTTTGACCTGACCTGGAAGGTCAATGACTGACCTGAGAAGGTAAAACTGGGTATCATTGGATTCGTCTCTTCCCAAAGAATCTTTTTGGTCTTTACCGCTAAGCTCTATCTCCAACAGGAACGAAATGGCGCGGGGGGGGTGGCAACCCCCCCCCCCCCCATGTGCGTTCTAGGATGGGAAAATGGCATGTGCGGGCGAGGGTTAAGTAGATAAGTCATGAACAAATGCCATTTTCTTCAGCGATTTGTTCCACCTTGTTTTTGATCAATTAGCTTTTCATAATTTTTCCATGAGAGGCGGTACCTTTCTCTTGACCTGCCCTTCAGGTGACATTGACATCCACCCTTATGCATGGGAGAAACATCAAATCACATGTTTGAACGCTTGAAACCACGAAAGGACTGCAAACGCGCCGCTAATGCGAGCCGGCATACGCCGAACCGCGATTCTGGCCAAACATGGTCTCGGAAAGTCGGCCAGGTTTGGCCTACTTTCCGACCTTTTAGGTCGGAATTTGACCTTGAATTGACCTTTAGGTCATTTGGGCCAGGGTCATGAAATTTCTAGGGTAGGTGTAAAATTGATCAACGCGATGGTACTGAAAGTTACGTCGCGATCAGCCGCTTTTACGCGAGTTATTTGCGAAAAAAAACTTTAGGGGGGATTGCATCAGGCATCAGCCCCTTCCCCCTGTGCCGCGAGGATTAAAAATTCTTGTGAGCGAATTCACGTAATGAAGAAGAGTAACAGCACAATTTACTACAGCAGCCAATAGATGACTTAGAACAGGCACATGGGACATAGTTAAATATTGTCCGACGGAAGCAGGCAACAGTTTGGATTGCATATATGCTATGCATATTGCTGAAGAGGCACATTTCGGCCTCGAAAGATACGAATTTTTACGTCATAGAACATATTTTTGTCGTGGTCAATTTGCGCAAAAATTGAACACCGGGTGATTACCGAGCTATTGTTCTATCCAAATGTTCTGATTCAAACTCGCTCAGGGTTATCGTGCAGGATGAAATATGGAGAGATTCTGAAAAATGGGTGGGGGGCCCGCACACTAGGGGGCCCGCTTTGGAGGCGATGACCCCCCCCCCCCCCGAAATGAAATCCTGGCTGCGCCACTGTAGCGGCCTAACTGTTCGGAATACGGCTGCTCAGGAATCAGGTTGTCGCAGGGGAGGTGGGGATAAGCTTCAATGCCCCATTACGCTTATAGCAATGCATTACAGGGGACGGCCATCGGGCCATCAGCAGTTGCTTCAAGTCAGCTGCAAAAAGCCTGTAGGTCAAGTAAGGCAAGGTCAGGACAGGTTATGCTAGGTTTTTAGCGATAAGTACGCTTCTACGTTCTTAATAACTGACGAACTCTTGCGTACATACTTTTGTCCAATGCATGGGCGGCGCCACCGGGGGGGACGGGGGGACAGGTCCCCCGCTATCGAAAGTTAGGGGGGTACGTAGTACCCCCCTATCGGCGAGGCCCGTTCAATAGTTGATAATAATGCATTATAGAGCTATCCGTCGCATTTGATGCATCGTTGGTTAATCAAGGCAGGTTCTGAATAAAGATTGCTGTTGGGATGCATCGCAATGTCCTCGCAGGGGGTCCTGGCCATCTGCAAAAGGTGTGGAGCTGTGATGCCTGTAGTTATAAGGTGATCGGCAGGGCCTCGGGGATCGTGCCCCCTTTTTGGGGCGCCAGGCAGGGTTTATACTTATTACCTCCCCACCCCACTGCCAGACCCCATTGCCGATAAAACCAAGTTCACTGAAATTCCATAGATTTCCGTTACTATATGAAAATTTCCATTCCTAATTAGTCAAATTCAAGCATGGCAGTTCTACCACAGGAACCATTTGAAATCTATGCCATTTAACCCCAGCACTTGTGGGAAGAAGTGCTCGGATAGATCACAGGCAGGACCAAAAAAGCACGCAGTAGCCCAAGACCTTATAATTGGATATAGCATCGGCTCCCTCTCGTCAAGGGGTTCGATAGCACTCGTTTTTTTTTCTGCAGAACTAAGTTCGGTCGGCGGCCGAACGGCTGGGGGTCTAATCGAGCCCCCCATCCCTCCCCTTCTTACGTCAGCGGCTGTGAAAATGCCATTACCAGCTGTTGAAACATGGCAATTGCTTTTGCGTGAGTGCACGAAAGGGTTTTAGGTCCGTGATACGTGAAAGGTTCTACATGAAAATTGAGATACACCAGCTTATCAAATTGTGCTCACTGTGGTGCGCTCGGTTTTACCTTGACTAGTCTTTGAATTCTGGGGTGAAACAGACCAGTCAAGAAACCTGTTCCATAAGGAGAGCCACTAATGCTAAAGAGATGTGGGATGAGGTTTCCAGAGACCTTCATTACCTCCCAAAGGGGGTGCCCCGCCATTTGCCAATCCCTGCTGTAGTTGTTACGATTGGAGGGTGAATATGAGAACGATGCAGGTCGTGCCAGCTCGATCATGACGAACACAATGGTGCCGACATCACAGCTCTACTGCCATTTTTGACGAAGTTAATCAACAAGCACCGGAATCCTATACCCTGGGGCATTTCACCTGCAGAGGTCGCCGGACCTGAGACCCTTTCACTCATTTTTTTTTTTTCAACGGTGCATGCGCTCGTTTTTCCTGCGAAGCTCTTGGCAAGTAAAATCCATCAGAAAGTGTGATCAAATAACGGCTGGTGACCTTCCATGACCTAGCATGGCCTTTTGAGTGACCACCGATGACATGACCACTGACGGCTAGCCATTAGCTGCACCCTGCCCGTTGCATATAGATCAGGTGGTGATGTCATGATTCTGAAATTATATTGCAGTTTTGGCGCACTTGTCAGAGCAGAAGACATTCCCACTTTTCCTCCATGACTATATGATGGTGAAGCCCTGAAGCTGACCAGACGTAAGATCGAAAATTTGAAAGTACGAAACGTAAGAATAGCTGGCACTGCTACTCATACCTAAGCAATTCGCAGCTTGTAGGAAACCAGCTTTGAGTTGGCAAGACTGCAAATTTTGATTTAGAGGCAAGGATGTCAAGAAGGTGATCGATCTTAGGTGTCCTAGGATAAGTTTGGAAACGGGATGCACCATTCGATGTGTTTTGGGCCTTGCCAAGTTTCGCGGCGTTACGTGCCTCGTTTTTTTTTTTTTTGCATAGGTACACGATCAGTATCTACTTTTGGGATTTTCGATTTTCGGTCCCCGTCCCCCCCCCCCTATCGAAAACCCGTGGCGCCGCCCCTGGTCCAATGAGTAAAAACGTACAAACGGTCCAAACGTACGACCTACGGTCGTGGGTACTAAGTGATGCGCATTGTTGTCCGAAATCAATACCATTGACCATAAATTGCTCACTAGGTGTCGCTGTATATAGCCGAATCTTAACCATAGGTGTCGCGCACATCGCTCAGACGCCTCTCGAGCTCAGGTGGGCAACTAGGCAAATTGAAATGCCTACAATAAGTACGCATGCAATTTGCAATGCATACGTGGGATGCGTAGTGGTGCTGAGCTGTATTGTTCTGATTCATGGTAGATCTAATTCACCGGCTTTCTACACACCACCTGGACTGAGGCCAGCCAGTGGGTGGGTGGGCCGTACCTAAGTATGGACAGGTAGGTAGGTACTGGGTAGGTTCCAGCCTCTGGGTACCTAGCTAAGGAAGTACGGCCTTTGCCCCTTTCGGTCACTTATCGGTTTTCCAATTAGGTACTTGCATGCCCCGGTCGAGAAAGGGGTGCAATCCCCTCTTTGTTCTCCCCAGGTGAATTCCTTCCCGAAAACTGACATGTGAGTGACAGCGAGACACCGCGATTGATTTCCAACTCTATGGTTGCAGCTCAAACGGTGACCTCTGAGGTCAGGGGCAGGACAAAGAGTAAAAAATCAGAGTCCAAGCTTTAGTAAATTTCTTCAGCATAACTGTTCGATGAGCTTTGATCTTGGTATAAGCACGTTTTAAGTTTTTCATGCTCAGTCCCGTTGGATATTTTTTTAAAGGTTTACATAATACATATATGAAAGTAATCTTGGTTTATATGGACATTGACGTCATGTCGAGGTCATGCCAGTTACTCGAGTCAGGAAATGAGTCGATGGGTCATGCTGCGTGTCATTCGATTGGACAGTTCATTCTGAGTTCATGGGTTCATGGGTACCTTTCTCGCCAGTCGCCACCTAACAATTTGGTCGGGAGTTATTGACGAAAACCTCCGATGACCTCAAATGACCTCATTGGCCTCATTTATGCTGGAACACAAGCTTAACCCGCACCCTAATGGGGCCTGCCGACCATCGCGCCCTGATGGGGAGGGGGGGGGCATTTTAGCCCCCCCCCCCCCTAAAAGATCTCGTAACCACACAACATAGCGACAAGCAAACGGTGTTGGATAGCCCCAACGGGGAACTACCCTGTGACCCATTGTCATTGACCTCGGGCTAGCCGATGACGTCACAGGTCAGGTCAAATGTCGAATTCTCACCGTTTACAGGCATTTCAAGAAATGTATTGCAAAATCGAGTAAAATGACATATTATTGGAAATCATCGATATGGCATTGTCCATCAAACACATATTTTGCTATTTGAGGTCACTAATACCTACTAGGTCAGGTCGCAGAGGTCAGGTCACTGAGGGTCGTTGGTGATGTTGCAAACTAAACTCAACAATAAACCATAGACAAATGCGGTTTGTGGGCCAGGCAGCCTTTAGTGCCAGTTAAGGTTGTTATGTTCTGGTGAAGGTCAAGTCAAGGTCAGGTCAAATTAGGTCAGATTTCAAACTTGATATTTTTGCATAAAATGGGTATTGATTCGATGCGTGTACGAACCCCCCCCCCCCCCTCGCGTATGGCCCCTGATCGAGCTAGAGCTTCGCGGAAAAAAAAACGAGCGTGTTGCCCGTCGCGCCACTCGCGGCCCGCCTCTGTTGTCACCGTCGTCCCCTCTCACTGACTGACGTCTGTCCTCTCGTCTCCTCCCTCGCCCTCCCCGCCCTCGCCCCTCCCCACGGACTGCCGCTCCCCAACCCACCTCCGACCCAGCTGGTCTTCACTCCAGAGGGGCCACTAAACTTTATTAGGGGACCCTAATACCGATTAGTGTTTCCTCTCTGTCGCTACTGTGTCCCGTGCTGCAACCCATTCCAGTTTGGCTGTTGTTGGCCGTACTCACCCATTTTTCGGTTGCGCTCCTCATCCGCCACCAAAAGCCCCAACTGGAACCGACAGGTAATGGTAGGAGATTGGCACACTCAGAGTCTCCTCGTTAAGCTACCAGAAGGACTGGTTCTCGAGAGTAGAAAAAGTGCTATTGGAATGCCCGGTGGCCCATCACACAAGGCGCAGTGCTCACCCAACGAATGTCACCCTTCGCAACACTAGGGCAGTGTGAAACGACGCCCTTCCAACACCAGGGCAGTGTGAATCGACACCCTTCGAACACCAGTGCAGCGTGAATCGACACCCTTCTCAAACACCAAGGAATTGGGTGAATCGACACCCTTCAAACACCAGGGCAGTGTGAATCGATACCCTTCAAACACCAGGGCAGTTATGAATCGACACTCTCCGCAAGCACCAGGGCAGTGCGAATCGACGCCCTTTAACACCAGGGCAGTTTGAATGACACCCTTCAAACACCATGACAGTGTGAATCGATACCCTTCGCAACACCAGGGAATTGTGTGAATCGACACCCTTCAAAAAACCAGGGCATTGTGAATCGACACCCTGCAAACACCAGCGCGGAGTGAAACGACACCCTTCAAACACCAGGGCAGTGTGAATCGACATCCTTCGCAAACACCAAGGAATTGTGTGAATCAACACCCTTCAAGCACCAGGGCAGTGTGAAACGACACCCTTCAAACACCAGGGCAGTGTGAATCGACCCTTCAAACACCAGGGCAGTGTGAATAGACACCCTTCGCAAATACAAGTGCAGTGTGAATCGACGCCCTTCAAACACCAAGGCAGTGTGAATCGACACCCTTCAAAACCAGGGCAGTGTCAATCGACACCCCTCAAACACCAGGGCAGCTTGACTCGATGGATCTTTTTCTTGTGCTCAACGTGAAGTCGCAAGAGTGTCTTTCAAAATGACTAGAGCAAATGGCTGGCCAGCTTTTTATTTAAACGACACAGCTATGTATATACATAAATAATGGTGATAATAGCATGGGGGATGCCCAGGCAGATACTTTAAGCGCAGAATACCTAATAAGCATGAACATTACGGTCACTTGGGTGAAACATCAATAAACCAAATCGTTCAAACGCCATCAGCACGTGCTTACGTTTAACCATGTTGGTATATCCAGTGATACGCCATAAGTCGCGGGACAAGGAACATTCCGCTACTTGGGACGTCACACGACGAAGCGGCTCGTCGAGGGACACGCTTACACACGGCAGGCCACGCCACCGACCTGACCTAACTTACCCGGGCATTGTCGAGCGGACCCCTGCTAGGTCACGTCACCGAACTGACCGAGCATTCCAGGCCCTTGCCGCCCGGATCTTTGTCAGGTCACGCCACTCACCGAACCGCCCTAACTCTCAGGTCGGTCACCGTCCGGGCCTCTGCCAGGGCACGTCACTGGACTAATCTAACTTTCCAGATCTAACTTGGCCACGTCACTCACCCCAGGTCATTGCCGTCCGGACCCCTGCCAGACCACGCCACTTACCGAACGAACTAACCTTACTCTTCAGGTCATGTCGAGCGGGCAAGGCCATGTCACCGAACCGACCCAGATTCCAAGTCATTGCCGTCCGGACCCCTGCCAGGCCACGCCACTCACCGAAACTGACCTAACTCCCAGGTCAGTCGCCGTCCGAGCTCCTGCCAGGTCATATCACTCACCCAACTGGCCTAACTTTCCAGAGCATACGCCGTTCGGACCTCTACCAGGTTACGTCACCGAACTGACCTAACTTTCCAGGCGACCGCTGTTTGGACCTCTACCAGGCACGTCCCCGAATTGACCTTGCTTCCCAGGGCATGTCGTACGAACCTCGCAAGGTCACATCACCGAACAGACCTAACTGTCCACCGTCCAGGCCAATGCCGTCTGGACCTCGCCAGGTCACGCCACTCACCGCACTGACCTACTTCCCAGGTCAGTCGCCGTCCCGACCTCCTTGTCCCAGACCACTGGCGTGTTCCAGACCACCACCCCCGGGCGATAGATCGGAGCGGGTACCTACCGTCTCAACAGCCGTAATAGGCGCCGTACTCGTCCCGCTGTCCCATCCCCTCTCCAGGTAGGGACCGCCACCCCCACCCCCCGCCGGCCGAGCCCAGCGAAGGCGCGCCGCGTTTGGCCGCGGTGCCGCCTTGGGCGCTCCGTCGCTCCCCCTACAGGCATATGACACTCACTCCGAGCCTGCCGGCGGGCGCCGGCCCGAAGTCCACAGATTATGTGACACGCCAATGTCAGTCACGTGACACCCCCAACAGACATGAGGTGCACGGACACGAGCCCCAGAGGGTGTCCCGACCGGCGCCGAGGGCCGACCTGCCATAAAAGGGGCCAACGGTCATAACCAGCTGTAAGCGGCGGCCCGCTCGCGTCACCGCCGCCCGTTGACGCCCAGCGGCCAGCGCGGGCCGATGACAACAACGATCCCAATGCGCCGGCCCGCCGCCTCGGCGTTCCCGCGACGCGGCCGCTGGGAGGGGGGGGGGGGCAGCCCGATCGCTAATGGCCGAGCCCACAGGCGATGAAGGCATCTCACTGCTGCCAGCTGCTGCCAGGTACTGGCCGCTGCTAGTCCCGCCCGTCTCATACATATTATGTCCCACAAAGTAAGTGCGCACGCCAGTCAGTCCAGTACCGAGTAGGACACTCCCGCCGCCGCGCCAGTCTTGGCCAGACCACTCCTTAGGGAGTGAGAAGAGAACCCGGGTCCGAGCGCGAGGCGAAAAATATTGTTCAAACTGCGCCGCGTGAGCACTGCCCCCGATTCCAGGGCAAAGAGCGGCGCCCCGTCTGGCGCAGCCCCTGCCTGGTGGTACAGGCGCATGGCCCGCACCGGACAGGTAGACGTGCCCGTTGTGGGGAGCTCAACGTAGGTCGACGGTCCACGCTGCCGGCTGGTTTGAATGCCGACCCGGACTCTTGATTCCAACGGGTGTGAAGTACCCATCGCCCGTCCGTGATCGGTGAAAAAGGAATTCGTTGCTCCGCAGGCCGCCGTAAAACGCTAATATGCATGCAGCCCACACGCACCGCTGCTGGTCCAAGACCGATGAAAATAACGACCCCAAACGCGTTTTCAGCCGTCGAAGAGCGGATATGTCGAGCGCCTGCCAGCGGGGCTCCGCCCCACCGCCCCGGTGCTCGTAGCCCCGGAACGCGGCCGCTGGGTTAGAGGGGGTATCCCTACCGCCATTGGCCGCCCCCACTGTAGATGAAGGCGTCTCACTGCTCCCAGATACTGCCGCGCGCTGGCCACTGCTAGTCCCGCACGTCTCATATGTCCCACGAAGTAAGTGAGCGTGTCATCGGAAGCCGGCACGCCAATCAGGCCGTACCGTCTACAGACCGCAATGTAGCAACGCTGACCCGCCTCATAGGCCCGGCGGGAGCCCGGTCACAGTCTATTTCGGAACAACTCACGCGTTACCGCCACTATAGGGGCACGTTACTGTTACACGGATGCCTCTCATGGCCGGGAACCCGGTCGACTCGCTCGCCATCACGACGGTCCGTGTATTGTCTCTGCAGGACCGTCATACTCGTCCCGCCTTCCCCTCCCCCCGGGGCGGAGGGGGGGGGGGGAGTCCTCCTCCCGGCCGACCGTCCAAGCCCAACGAGGGCGGCGACCCCGCCGAGCCGCCGCGCCGCGGCCGGCCCGGCGCGGCGGTACCCCAATGGTCATATAACCCACGGCAGGGAAACCCGGGCCACTCGCTCGCCATCACGACGGTCCCTGAACTGTCTCAGGACTGTCATACTCGTCTCGCCTTCCCCTCCCCCTCGGGACCCCCCCCCCCCCCCCCCTCCTCCTCCCAGCCGACCGTCCGAGCCCAACGAGGGCGGCGACCCCGCCTAGCCGCCGCCCCGCCCCGGCCGGCCCGGCGCGGCGGTCTCCCAACGGTCATATAACACGCCTCGCGACGGCCCCGGACGGCGCTGGATACGGTTTGCCATAAAAGGACACCTGCGCTCATAAACCAGCTGTGGACATAAACCAGCGGATCCCGAGACGGTGACAGGCCGTCTGCGGCGTGCCGCGCCCGTTGACCGACGCCCGTTGGCGCCGCAACCAGCGTCCGACGCCGAGCCGCTCTGGCCGTGTCGTGGGAGAATGCCGCTAAACCCACTCGCCGGGCAGACCACTATACGTTATACCAGGCCAAACTCAAACCGATCCATTACCAAGTAAAGCCGGGGCATTATCCGCTCACCCCCGCGGTCACCTATGACCCGCTCGCCCACCGGCCCGACCCAAGTTCCCAGGTCAGGGCTGAATCGGCCGCTGCCCGGTCACGCACCGAACTGACCTAACGTATCCAAGCCATGTCACTCAGACCCCGTCGTGTCGCCCGCCGTGCGAACCTCGCATTCCCAGGTCCGTCGCCGATCCGGCCTCTGCCAGGCCTGTACCGCACTGACCTAACATTACCAGGTCAGTCGCCGAACCGACCTCTGTCCGCACCGACCTCACCGAACCGACCGCAGTCCGAACCGGCCTCTGCCAGGCCTCGTACCGAACTGACCTAACATTCCCATGTCAGTCACCGAACCGCCTCGCCGAACCGGCCTCTGTCTGCACCGGCCTCACCGAACCGGCCACTGTCCGCACCCGCCTCTGCCAGGCCTCGCACCGGACTGACCTAACATTCCCAGGTCAGTCGCCAAACCGGCCTCGCCGAACCGGCCTCTGTCTGCACCGGCCTCACCGAACCGGCCTCTGCCCGCACCGGCCTCACCGAACCGGCCTCTGTCCGCACCGGCCTCTGCCAGACCTCGTACCGAACTGACCTAACATTCCCAGGTCAGTCGCCGAACCGGCCTCACCAAACCGGCCTCTGTCCGCACCGGCCTCACGAACCGGCCTCTGTCCCCACCGGCCTCACGAACCGGCCTCTGTCCGCACCGGCCTCACGAACCGGCCTCTGTCCGCACCGGCCTCACGAACCGGCCTCTGTCCGCACCGGCCTCACGAACCGGCCTCTGTCCGCACCGGCCTCACGAACCGGCCTCTGTCCGCACCGGCCTCACCGAACCGGCCTCTGTCCGAACCGGCCTCTGCCGACCTCGTACCGAACTGACCTAACATTCCCAGGTCAGTCGCCGAACACGATACATACAGCCAACGACACTGCACACAGCACGTGGTTACGATGCAGATACCGGCGGACCGGACCCACCTGCCATTCCAACGGTGCCGGGTCCGTAGTGTTGCGCGGATTCCATGGTCCGCGTCCCGCTCTGGCTCTCACCACCGTACCGTGCACGATAGAGGCTGCGTGATGCCAGCACACGCACGTTATCCTACCACACACGCGCAATCACGCCACCAGACGCGCCACTCGCGGCCCGCCTCTGTTGTCACCGTCGTCCCCTCTCACTGACTGACGTCTGTCCTCTCGTCTCCTCCCTCGCCCTCCCCGCCCTCGCCCCTCCCCACGGACTGCCGCTCCCCAACCCACCTCCGACCCAGCTGGTCTTCACTCCAGAGGGGCCACTAAACTTTATTAGGGGACCCTAATACCGATTAAGATCCTAGGTCATCGGGTGACCTTCCAGGTCAGGTCAATGACCCGAGTATCGAGAAAATCGGGACCTGTTAGAAAGTCGTAAAGTGTAACTGCTAGTGGGTTTTCCGGGGTATCACGAATATCGTGTTAGTTATGATCAGAGATGATGTCTTTAAGCATTTAGACCAGGTCGGGTCAGGTCAGGTCAGGTCAACCGGTAGGGGTCGTGACGGGTATTCGTAATAGGTACGTGTCAACCGCCTCTGATAGCTTCGTAACATGTTACGAAGGCACCAAAACTACCTCGTAAATGTTCAAATGGTTACTAAATTCGAAATCAGCTCCAAAAACTAGCCTAGAAACATGTAAAACTCGAAAAAATGAACTGAGGTCACCAAAGGTCAATGACCTGACCTGACCTTCAGGTGTCCTTGACACCCACCCTAATGCATGGGAGCAACATCAAATCACATGTTTGAACGTTTGAAACCACGAAAAGCTTGCAAACGCGCGGCTAATGCGAGCCGACATACGCTTAATCGCGATTCCGGCCAAACATGGTCTCGGAAAAGAGGTCACAGGTCAAAGGTCATTTGGGTTAGGGTCATTAAATCTTCAGGGTAGGTGTAAAATTGTTGAGTGCGAGGGTACTGAAAGTTTCGTCGCGATCCGCCGCTTTTTACGCGAGTTATTTGCGAAAAACCTTGGGGGGGTGAATAATCCCCCCCCGTGCCGGCGAGGGTTAACCATTTGACCTTATGTGACACTTATGGAAAATCAAGGATGATGCAAGTTGTTTAGTCTTTGAAGCTTTGAGGGCACTGAGACCGTTGCGAATTAGGTACAAAAAATGTTCAGAGGCTTATTGATGACATGAGTTAGTGATGTGGCCTAACTAAAAACACGATTTGTGCAAAACAAAAATCCGATTTGCAGAATATTCGGTATCCTACCTCATCCACCGAAAAGGAACTTTTGGTTGGGTACCGTGTTTCGTCCCTAAGTGACCATCCGTCTGAATGTTGAGCAGAGGTAGTCTGACCCACCCGTCTACGCTGTAGCGGAGCGCGATCGGCTGAACGTCCAAGTCATGTTGTGCGGTTTACTGGTCGGGACTTGCCGGCCTA
Source organism: Amphibalanus amphitrite (assembly GCF_019059575.1). Lineage (NCBI taxonomy): Eukaryota > Metazoa > Arthropoda > Thecostraca > Balanomorpha > Balanidae > Amphibalanus > Amphibalanus amphitrite. The sequence goes on along the minus strand of NW_024882787.1, from coordinate 54,378 downwards.
ACATTTTCGTAAACCAATGTTTGTCACCGAATCCAGAACACATAACAAGGGGGTTGAGTTTTGGAAAAACGTTTATTTTTCAGCACAGGATTTTCACACACAAAAAAAAACGTTTCATAACAGTGACACATTTCCACCACGAAACTTACGAGCACGAATCTCAAATGGAAACGCATTTCCACGGTCAAACGCAAAGAATGGCTGGACGGAGTGATTTATCTTGGAATCACTAATCATGGTGAAGGCTGATGTCCGCTATCATAGTATATACAACCAATATATAACTATGAGCTGCAGTCGAGAGGGGCGGCGAGCAGTGCCCGACATCCATCCAGGCTGGAATCTAGGGAAATAATAGCCGTTTTCACGACGGGCTATCCGGCGAGTGCACCTAATTTGGACAAATCTACACCTGATCTCTTTTACAGCAAATATCTTTATTTTATGAATTTATTTCAGTGTTTTAAGCGATGATGCTCTCTGATAATATGACAAAGCAGGCATATAAGCAATCAGCGCAACCTTAACTGATAGCTACTAAGAGATACACTGAACCTAAAGTCTGATGGCCAAGAGTTGCGAACGAAAATTATAATTAAATCTAAATCTTTTTGTATTTCAGACGTTTCGACAACACTGTGTCATCGTCAGTAATTGATATAAAATATTTCCTGAAGTCACAAATCACATTTTAAAAATAACATCAGCATTAAGAAATTACACATGGTAATGTGTAATTGGTAATTATAATTTTCGTTCGCAACTCTTGGCCATCAGACTTTATAAACATGTCTTACAATACTGAACACTGAACCTAATTTGACCAAATCTGCACCTAATCTGCACCAAATGTGCACCAGATGTGTACCAGATGGCCGTCGTGAAAACGGGCATTATTGATCATTCTGTAGAGCATGGTCGACATCATGATCGTAAATCAAGCTTTTACATATGCATATGGCTGTGACCTATACGAATGACGACAAAATCAAACAATTTCTATTAAACAGCTTATTCAGCAGGATCACGCAGTCTCTACTGAGGAGCTGCGAGGGCCAAGAAGTGGTGCCGCGATGTCTCTGCTGAAAGGGGGTCGCCGTTAGTGCTTCTAAGGGACTGTGAGGGCAGTCGGGTGGCGCCGCGGCGGCCTCTCCTGGTGCCTCCGGCACGAGTAGGGGGGTCGCCCTTTGTGCCCCTACTGAGGAGCTGCGAGGGCGGCCGGGTGGCGCCGCGGGGGTCGCTGCCGGTGCCGCCGGCGCGAGCAGGAGGTCGCCCTTTGTGCCCCTACTGAGGAGCTGCGAGGGCGGCCGGGTGGCGCCGCGGGGGTCGCTGCCGGTGCTGCCGGCGCGGGCAGCGCGCCAGCCGCCGTCCGGTGCGCCGCAGCGCCTGTCTGAAGTCGGTGCTGAACAGCACCAGCACCAGCGGACTGAGGATGGTGGTGGCGCCGGCGCCGCCGATGGCGGCCAGGTACAGGGCCAGCCGCCGGCTGGGCAGGATGGCGCAGCTGTTATCAGAGAGGGTCAGTGCCAGCGCCACCACCGGCACCAGAGACATCACGAAGATGAGCAGGAATGTAGAGAGTGAGAGCATCGCCGCGATGTCGACGCGGCGGCTCCTGCCGGCCGGAGGCGGACGCGACCGCGGATGAGTCTCCTGCAAGGAGGAGTTGTCATTCAGCGCCCCTCGCGTGGGCGCCCGCAGATCGGCGTCAGGCTGCCTTCCCTTCAACAGCAGAATAGGAGCGAGAATCAGAGCCGAGATGGTAGCAAACTGTTTCTCATTGGGAGCCTCGGATACACTGGTGACGCTTGAAGACGAGCCAGCGATGACGGCGAGGTTTGCGCAGCCCTCGCTGGTGTTTCGCGCAGGCGGTGCCAGCCGTAGTGTTTGGGTGGATGAGCCGGCACTCGCCTCGCGTATAGTGGGCAGCGGAGCGGGAGCGTCAGTCTGCACCTCTGTCAGTGGGCTGGCCAGACGGTGGCTCGCCCCGCTGCTGCCGCCCGCGCCGTGTCGAGCGCATATCTGACCGCAGCATGTTGTCCCTTGAGCTCGATCTTGAGCTCGGGCCCCACTGGCGTCCGTCCCAGCTTCGATGACCTCAGGCTTTGGATGTTCGCCGCCATCTCCGGCGTCCTTCTCAGAGTTTTGGACATAAATGATGAGCTCGGGCCGGGTGATGCTGCTCCCGCCTGGGAGACTGGAATGTGTCCTTACGAGACTGGGCTCGGAGGCCGGCGGCGGTCTCCGCCGGCGGCAGATCCTGGTGTGGTTTAGCCATGCCCGTGTGTTGTTCAGCCAAGTCCAGGTGTCGTTCTGTCGTGGCTCGGTGTCGTTCTGTCGTGGCTCGGTATCGTTAATCTGTTCTCTGTTGTTCATATTTTCTCTGTTGTCGCGCAACTGTTCTCTGCTGTCGCTCAACTGTTCTCTGTTGTCGTCCATCTGCGATGCGTTGTCGTTCACCTGTTCTATGTCGTTCACCTGTTCTATGTTGTTGTTCACCTGTTCTACGTTGGTGTTCACGTGTTCTCTGTTGTCATTAGTTTGTTCTCCGTTGTCGCGCAACTGTTCTCTGTTGTCGTTCATCTGTTCTCTGTTGTCGTTCATATGTTCACTGTTGGTGTTCACCTGTTCTACGTTGTCCATCTGCGCTGCGTTGTCGTTCACCTGTTCTATGTCGTTGTTCACCTGTTCTATGTTGTTGTTCACCTGTTCTCCGTTGTCGTTCATCTGCTTAATATTGTCATTAGTCTGTTCTCCGTTGTCGTTCATCTGCTCTATATTGTCCTTCATCTGTTCTCTGTTGTCGCTTAGCTGCACTGTGTTGTCATTCACCTGTTCTCTGTTGACATTCAGCTGCTCTCTGTTGTCATTAGTCTGTTCTATGTTGTCATTTATCTGCTCTCTGCTGTCATTCAGCTGCTCTCTGTTGCTGCTCACCTGTGCTCGGTTGTCATTTATCTGCTCTCTGTTGTCATTTATCTGCTCTCTGTTGTCATTTATCTGCTGTCTGTTGTCATTTATCTGCTCTCTGTTGTCTCTCAGCTGCGCTGTGTTGTCGTTAAGCTGCCTTCCGTTATCCATCTGTTCTCTGTTCTCGCTCAGTTGCGCTGTACTGCCGTTCATCCGTTCTTTGTCGTTTATCTGCGCCCTGCTGTCGTTTAGTCGTGCTCGAGAGCGTGCAGCGGTGGCCAGGATACCGTAGTAACTATACATCAGAATCACTATTCCCACACCGTATTCAATCACCGTTGCAATTGTCGGAGTTGGAGATGTCTGCATCGACATTCTACTCCGCTCGAACACAAAAATGGCGTGACCGTCTGCCATTCGTGCCACCTGAACATCACAAGCATTTGCAAATCGTATTGTCTGGATGCCCCAGTGCAGCACTCCTGGTAGCACAGCGGCCAGGACGAATATGACGTTGTTTCGTTTTTGAGCAGGATAGCTGTGATTCTTCACCACCATGAGATACCGCAGCAGAGAGATGATGACAATAGTCGCGAACATCACAGCTCTAGTGGCTGGAAAGATGAACTTGGTAGCGTGGCACGTTGGCCCTCTGTTGTTGGGTGAGATGGCCAGCAGCACGGGCACCACGGTCCAGACGGCGTTGTTGGCGCAGAGTACGACCACCAGCGTGTTGATGACGGTGTGCAGCTGCCGGTTCAGCCATACCGTCACCACCACCGAGCCGTTGAGCAGCACGGCCGCTGGCACGAGCAGGGCGGTGAGCACCACCTGGGCGGCGAACAGGCGCGCCGTCCTCGTCTGCTCGTCCTCTGAGGAGCAGACGAGCCCCGAGTCCAGCCGCTCACACTGCAGCAGATCCAGCTGCAGCAGGCAGCTGCCGAAACCGCTCCAGTTGGCGGCCGCCGCAGCCGTATTGTTGTCCGGGCTCATCACCGGCAACTGGTCACCGAACTGCTGCGTTATCGGTGAATAAAACTCTGACCGCGCTGGTGGCCGAACTAGTGAATTAGTCGGTAGCCGAACTGATCTCCGAAGTGGTGGCTAGACTGGTCAGCACGTCGGCGAATGAATTGGTGAACAAAGAAGTGATTGTTGAATGAATTGATGACCAAACCGTTTGTCAAACCGGTGGTCGTATGTTTGACCGAACCGATGTCCGAATTGGTGACTTACTTTTGATGGCAACACTCACGGAAGTGGTTTCCGACTTTGCGACTGAACCAAATAGGTGACTGGACTGGCGAATGCACACCGCTTACAGTGCGCTGTCGGCACCGCCCTTCCCGAGAGCCGCCGGGGAACTGATGGTGGACTCGGCCGCCGACCGAGCGACCGGTCACTAAAAGGCCGAGACGGGACTCGCAAAGCCGTAAGAAAGTCCGATCAATACCGTAATGGCGACGGATAATGTTTCTGATTAGTTAGGACTGTACACGCAAATAAAATACCCCGAACCTTTTACACATGCCAGGGACACAGACGACCCGCGGCAGCATTTCTTCTTCTTTTTTTTAATTTTTTAGTCCGAACCTTTTGATGGGAAGGATTCACAAGGACAGAGCCACCGCTAAGCAAAGCTTGTTGCGATGACCCTGCCCTCTACCCTCCGATCGCGCAATTCCGGTGCTATGGCAGAATTTAGAGTCCAAAGTTTAACGTGCGCACATAGCCGCGCACGGCCGGTCCCTTCGCTGACTTCGCCTGGCTACGGCCTGCCACCAACCGCAACCATACCTGTCAGGAGGCCCATGAATGTCGAGCGCCCGTCGCGCCTCGAACCCGGACTGTCATAACCGGGGACGCGTGCTCTCACCACGCGGAGTCCAACGCTCTAACCAACTGAGCTACGGGACCATTTCCGCCAAATAATTTAGGTATTAGATATATATTTATTTTCAGACCGGTTTCAATTGTTAGAACAATCATCTTTAGTGAAGTTAAAACAAATACATGTTACATGACAAGGCGATTCAAATGAGTTGGCATGACACATACATACACTTCGATAAAACCACAGTTGTTGAAAAAGTTCGAGACATATTCGGTAAACACTCGTGGTTCGAAGACACCGTTTAATCGTAAACAAAACACAGTGTTCAAACACAGCAGGGCGCGAGTTAAAAATTTGATTTCCAGACAAAGGTGGCTGGAACCTTGTTTCCCCAGCATTGTATCCGTTCTCTCCTCTGATTCCATCTCCGCACCTAGCCCTGATAAAAATGATAGTGACTGTTCTACCTAATTTTAATGAATCGCTTTACGAGCATTCAAATATCCTGGACGCCTTTCGCTAAGTGTCTTTGTCATCAAGACACCAGTAGGCAGGCGTCGCCCGCTCCTCCAACCGTTTTAAGCTGGCTCATACGAGTCGGTTGCCGCACCGTGAAAGAAAACATGGCAGCCTGCACATATTCCGCAGTGAAACCAGGTAAATAAAGTTTGTTTGTTTTCTTTTTCAAAAGGGCTCTGGCTCCAAGTATACTCCTCATGCCCAGCAAAAGTAAGCTGTACCTACTGTGAGGAGCTGTTCGGCCATTCCGGATTGATTGGGTCAACTCGTAAGTGACCGAATTGGCCGCCACTTACATTTAGTGAAACCCCGAAAAATAGCGGTCTGCTGCGCACTCCTTTGTCCCAGCAATGCCTAATGGTGATGAAGGCTAAACATAGACGTTGGTATAAGGTGCTTTTCACAAATTATTCATAGAAATGAGCAAAGCGAATATCAAAAACAAAACGGAGCGGAATAACAATTGTGGTTTGGTATGACTTACCCAATGGCGAAGGGTTCTTCATGCTCGTATTTTTGGCTATCACACACTTAAGGCTCACATATCTCCTGCAATCATCTTGTCAGTCTCTATTATTTTCTCTTTCAACATGCATGGGTGCGCTAGATTTCCTATTCGCATCGATAGAGTGAAATAAATCATGTGTTTGATGGTTTTATGTAGTGATTCTATGTAGTGTCTTATGTAGTGTAGACGTTTCAAAATAAGCAATTTCGGGGAAAATGTCTAATTCTTTCCAATGATTTAATGACTGTGAGAAGTATCTCTCTTGCATCTATTACAAAGATGGAATGACATCCAATCGCGTTGCAACTTAAATGCAGCTTAAGCATCCATAATCTCAATTATGGAAATGGAGGATTGTAATAAAACATGTAGTGTCAAGTCAACGTCACATGTCGCTGTCACGCGCGAATGTGACAGCGACAAGGCGCTGTGGTGCAGGGCTCTGACACGACACCGCAGTGCCCTGCAGTGTCAGGTCTGTGGTCTGTGATCCCGGTCTGTGCCACCGTCCTTTGGGTTGACTCGACCACCAGCCACGACAGCCTCTGGCCACCACTATCCTCTGCCGCCGCTGTGGTGCTCTGCCGGCTCCGGCGGTGGTGGCGCCGCTGACCGCGTAGTCCTCTGGATGGATGGGTCGTCTACCGACCTCTCCGGGCCTGCAGTGGTTGGTGGTGCCCTCGGAGACGGTGTTGGAAGGGTCGGCCGTGCGCAGCGCCCCGTAGCTATCTGACCTGACCGGTCGACAGGCGGACAGCAGGGCGGTACCGATGTGTGGGAGGTGCTGCTGCCCCACCGCTAACTGTTGCTGCCGCTGCCGCTGTACCGTTCACTGCCGGTGCTGCACTGGTATGACCTAACTGACGCTGACGCTGCATCCCGTCTGACTCTGGCCTAACGGTCGGCCGTGTGCTGCGCTGGGTTGTCGACTGCAGCCTCACGACGCTGCCCTGCAGCTGCCGACACGCCCGCTGCTGCGTGTCAGCAGCTCAGCAGCCCGTACTCAGAGCAGACCCCTCCGAACGGCGGGGGCGAGCAAACGAACGCCAACCACCATAGGCGGCGGAACAAGGGGGGGGGGGGGGGTACCGGGGCACAGGCCCCCCTTTGATTTTGGCATTTTAACATTAGCCCTATGGGCGTTGCATGGAGAGAATGGGGCCGAAGTGCGGCAGTGCCCCCCCCCCCCTTAATTGATAATAGGTGTTCCGCCGCCACTGTCAACCACAATTACTCTAGTCTGTGCTACATGAGCTGTATCAATGGAGCAGGTTCGTCGGTCTTATATCTATTTTGGCTCGGTGTCTCCCTACTTTGTCTCAGTGACTGAATGGATTATCAGTCACCCCAGAAGAACCTGATACAGTCTGATAGAAGCTGACTTCATTCACGAGTCTACGGTTACTGAAACACGGCAGCAAAACATATCAAAAGTATGACAGATGAGGTAGCTGATTTCCGGGTGATGTGTACGTACATACGTTTGAGCTTCTCCGTACATGCATACCTAGGTATGTAACGGCTTTTAATGCATATGTTACAGGCCGAATGAAAATCACGTCCGTTTGCGTAAACGACCTGGCCGAGTCAGGCCGGTTGAACACGGCCTGAAAACACCGGCCGTTCGCAAACCGCCTGAAATATTAGGCCATTTAGAAACGGACTAGGCAGTTTGGAAACGGCCTAGTCAGTTTTCAAACGGCCTGGCAAAGTACAACAACCTCTGAGGATGACTTGATGGATCCAGACTGGTCGATGATCCGGTCTGCGGAAGGACTCGTCTACGTCGAATATTTTCTAACTGTGCAAGTGCTCGTCCTGACCCTGTTACCGACAATATTACTTTAGGTTTTAAAATTAATCCGGCTGATGGAGCCTCGTGAAACCATTCCACGGGCAGTCCATGGGGCGGCATATTGCCAACAGTCGAGTTTCAACAAACTAAATTGCTCTCAACATTCCTCAGCTATCTTCACACTGACTATATAGACATTTTTCGAACCACCTAGGCCGTTTGCAAACGGCCTGGTGCCTAATAGCTGCCATACGGCCCAAGCGGTTTCCAAACGGCCTGAAATTTCAGGCGGTTTGCAAACGGCCTGGAACTTCAGCCCGTTTTCAAACGGCCTGACTTCTCAGTTCGTTTCTTGCAAACTGACTGGGCCGCCCAGGCCGTTTGCAAACGGCGTGACTCGGGCAAGGCCGTTTGCAAACGGACGGAGTTTTATTACGGCCTGGAACGCATACACAGCATGCTTAAAGGAAATAGTTCACTTTCACGAAATTATTTTTTTTTTTTGCAACGATTTATGATTTTTTATGTTCAAAATAATCAGCAAAGAAAATAAAACCTTTTTATAACAAAATATTTTTTTTCTATATTTTGATATAGGAAGAACTTTTCAGTTTCTGTAAGGCACACGCGATCCAGTATTAAAAGAGCATGGGTCCCGAAAATTCTTCAGAAACAGAGAAATTATCGCAGCCACCGGCATTTGGGCGATCTGCTCGATCTGATAATGTTCCCCTGAATGTCCTAATTGATCAGTACGAGAATTTCTCTAGAGTTCTCGTAGATAATTTCTCTAGTTTCTGAAGAATTTTCGGGACCCATGCTCTTTTCATACTGGATGGAAATATATGCAAGGCACACATCCTCAACGCAAGACACCTTTTTCGGGACGAGAAATAGAATATCTTTGCCTAGGGTGATCGTTGGGCTGTAAGAGCTCCTGATTTATGCTCGTCTCAGCCTAAGCTACGGAACTGCTATTCCAGTTCAAAACCCATGTTAAAAAGTGAACTATTTCCTTTAAAAGTCGGGTGGGTTCTGGTGCGATCCCTGAACCAGCTCGCCGTAATTATATGAAAATGGTGACCCTCGATCGTGCACAGACAAGCTCGTTTTTTAACGGCTTATGCGTACCTGATTGCTTCAGCAATTTCCCTCAGTATTTTCATTTTTTATTACGAGCGAGCGAGCGCAGCGAGCGAAGCGAAGTCTTTTCAATATAACGGAAAAATCTCAGTATGAGCGGCCCGGCCCGGCCCGGCCCGGCCCGGCCCGGCCCGGCCCGGCCCGGCCTGTAACGCTTTTGAGAGGCTTATATCTCAGCAACCGCTGGACCGAATGGCCTGCGGTCTTTTTTGCTGGGTAGCCCCATCCCTTCTACCCCGTAATTGACTACTTTTGATACATCTCAGTGACCGCCGTGGCACGTGCCACGTGAAAAGTCAAGGGTGTTCAAGCAGTTTTGCAAAAGTAATGATTTTGAAAGGCCCATATCTCAGCAGCGGCTTGAGCGATTGTCTTGCGGTCATTTTTATAGGGTAGCTGCATCCCTTCTACCAAAGGTCGGATACTCCTCATCTATGTGAGTGACCCCCACTGCACGTGCAAAATACAACAATAAGAGGTGCCAAATTTGTTCCCATTTCAGTAACTCGGTAATTACTGGGGCGATTTCGCTGAAACTTGGCATACAGGTAGGCACCCACCAGGCAATGCATTCCCATGTGTTGCGGTTAGGGTGCTACTGCACGTGCGCACGTGCAGGGGGCGTTTCCAGATCTCGAGAACGGCTGGGCCGATTGCGCTCAAATTTGGTACACGGTTGGGGACCGGTTAGTAGGGTGCCGTGCAAAAGTCATTTTGGACCCCGTTTGCACGTGCGCACGTGCAGAATGCCGCTTCCAGATCTCAGGAACGGCTGGGCCGATTGCGTTCAAATTTGGTACACCGCTAGCGACAGGTTAGAAGGGTGCTTTGCACAAGCCCGTTGGAAGTACCCTCTCGCCCTTCTGCACGTGCAGGGCTCACTATCTCGCTCGCTCGTTCTTCGCCCAAAAGGCGTTTTACTGGTTGTTAGAATTGATATGCTTCATAGTTGATCTGGCACATCTGACATCTTACGCTCAGAAATCGGGCCCCTGCTCCAATGGCTTTTGAACTCTCTGAAGGGTGTGTTTCTGTTTTTCCAGCGCAATATTAAGTGATCTGGGAGACTAACTAAAGTATGGAAAAAATAAGGTTCCGGCATTGCTAAGGTGCTGGCTGTTAACTCAATGGCTAGAGTCACATGACGCTATCGCAGGCACGCTGTGCTGTACCCCTTCAGTTCTGTTCCGTTCTACAACATCCGTTCTACTGTTCCGTTGTTCCGTTCCGTTGTAGTGTATAATTCGAGTTCATAGACGGGTATTTGTGCGTGGTACACCTGACTAGCTACTGGGTGGATGGCTGAGGGAGTAACGTTAGGCTGCTGCGCTGGTAACGGCGAGTGACGCCCGCTAGGAAGACCTCAAACCAGGTCAGCAGTAAGAGGCTGAGCTACACTATGCGTGACCGTCCAGGAAATTACGTGCGTGATCTGCAGATCCGTGATTGCGAGACTCCCTTGACATCGGTTTCTGCGATTTTCCAGAATTTCCGTGAATTATTGTATGATGACGTAATAATGATAACTAATAAATGGTTTCGCAACAAACGCTTAAATTTGCTTTATTCTATACTATTTCATTGATAATAAATTTATTTTGTTAATAAAACATCAAAAACACATGAAAATTAAAGAAACAATTATTAATTACGTCACTTGGATTCATACGGTGCGCCACCAAGTGCGCCAACAACTGCCTGATATCACGCAATCTCGCAGATTCTGCAAAAAAGTTCGTAGCTCTGAACTTTATATCGGTACTGAACATCCTGACCGTCCTGACTATCCGGCATTTCCTGTACTGAACGTCCGGGATTTCCTTGACTGAATCTGCGTGACCCCAGTGTAGCCGACCCTGTGTATTTCCTATCAGCTGAACTTGACCTGCGTACCGATTTTCTGCAAAACGCGCAAACTCGCAGACCACGGACGTAGGATCCCGCATAGTGTAGCGTAGCTAGACCTTCAGTCTCCACGTCCACATATCTATTCAGTGAATGCCGCGGGGTCAGTCTGCGTAGAAAGGCAGGCGATCTTCGGGACGAAGAAGGTGCGTGAGAGGGTGAAGGCAAATGGAGAAATCGGGCGGTTACTCGGCTGATCCGCTTTAATCTGTGACCCAGCCAATCCCAACAGGCTGGTATCACGGTCTGGGACAGCGGCCGTGCGATTAGATAGTCCGAGCTTCGAATGTGTGTTTAACACGATAACCGCACGGGCCGGCCTGCAATGGCCTGCAGTGGCAGAGTGCAGGAGAGGCCGGGCAGAGGCACACCCTCCTGTCCTACCTACCCTGTTCTGACGCATTTTCCTGACATACAACCGTGAATGTACAATATACCTACCTATCAAGGTAAATTCAAGCTTGGTCTAAGACAAGCTTTGGTTATGTAAGGAATATTGGAAGCAAATGGTTCAAATATTGACTTTATTCAATTATTGAGCTTTTGTTCAAATATGGACCTTGAATTTTTCTTTCTTTTCCGCGTTTCTTTTAAGAAAAATCATCGCTTGCAGTCAGTATCCTAATTATTGCAACCCTATCATAGTTCCTGTGTAATTTTGAATATAGTCCGGATCACATGGCAACAAAGGTCATCCCAATCACCAGTTGGTAACACGCTGTGCGTTGCATCATCCGTATCCTGTGGCCGTTCCTGAGCTTCTCCTGGCCTCCGAAGACTGCCAGCTGCCCAGCTCCGTGTCTCTCCGCGGACCAGTGACGTCATCAGTCCGGGGATTAGACCAGGTGCGTCAGCAACCCGGCAACGATCAGGTGAGTGACTCACGGTCCAGATGGGGATACCTGTGTGGGCTCAGTTGTTGGAATTATTACATCGAAGTCACCTTTTAGCAGACTTGTGATCAGCTCAGTTGAGCCGGCTCAAAAATCAGCTCAGCTCATGAGCCGGCTCAACATTTTGCCAAATTGTTGAGCTGTGAGCTGAGCCGGCTCAGTAATGCATTGAGCTGAGCTGCTGTCTGAGCTGAGCTGAATGAGCTTGAGCTGAGCTGAGCTGAATGAGCTTGAGCTGAGCTGAGCTGAGCTGAGCTGAGCGAGCTGAGCTGAGCTGATTGAGCTGAGCGAGCTGAGCTGAGCTGAGCTGAGCTGAGCTGATTGAGCTGAGCTGAGCTGATTGAGCTGAGCTGAGCTGAGCTGATTGAGCTGAGCTGAGCTGAGCTGAGCTGAGCTGAGCTGAGCTGATTGAGCTGAGCTGATTTAGCTGAGCTGAGCTGATCCAGTTCTAATTCTTTTCAGTTCATGCTTGGAAATTAACTCAGGATTTGATGCTTCAGCTATGAGCTAGCTATGGAGTGAGCAATTACACTGCCTTCGTGATCGCACTTAAAAATATCAAAACTCTAAAGAAATCAATATTAATCACTAAGCAAGCTTAATTTATTTCATCCATGTTGCATGGAAATTGGAAGACCAGGGTCTTGGCCAATTTACAGGCTAATACAGCCAGTCTCAAGTTTCAAGTCTGACTGCAAGATGAATACCTACTGTCAGGCTTTGATGCTTCGCCTTGACACTCTGCTCCGCAATGTACAATTCAGCATTCTTCACTTTGTTATTTAAGCAGTTATTTAAATTAATTTTATCGATAAGGGTTCTTACCTCTGCATAAAATATTTACAATTAGGAATTAGCAAATGTTCCTCTTCGTTGGTTGAATGTGGGCTAAGCAACCATATCCTATTGAAAGTGGGGTGGGGCAGAGGCGCTAACTGGAACTCTCACCTTCTGATGTCCATAATATGGGAAAAGCTCCCTTATTCACACGCCGACTATGAATTCTAATTGTGTTGACATTGCCTTGGTTGAGATCAGGGTGGTGTTTGGTTTCACTCAAGGTTTCACTGATAACAGCACGCTGCTATCACACGTGTCAAATGGGGTTTCCATGGAGATATAAACAAACTCTTATCTCCAAGTTCCAACACTACCCCAAAATGTAACGTCAGCTCCTGGCAGGGTGCCAAGAGCGGATGGCGGCGTGGGCGTGCTGCTCTCGGCCGTGAAACACCGCCTAGTTGAGATGATTCCATGGCGTTTTTTTCGTCTAGCAGATTTTCGTCCGACTTTTCTTCGTCTGGCATTTTTTCGTCTGTACATTTTTTTCGTCTGTAAACTTTTTCGTCCAGACTTTTTTCGTTCGTATATTTTGAACTTATATGTTATGTTAACATCGCGGGTGCACACTCTGATAACATGTGATAACACTGCCAAGAACAGTCCATTTCATGTAACTATAGTCTGAGTCCAAGTAGACGCACGACTCGCAAAGTCTCAAGGTCTTAATGAGCTTATCTCTTTTGCCCATTGTGTAAGTTGCCTCGCTCCTTGTTAGAGGAGACTTACTTATGCGCCAAGAGTTGGTCTGTTTTTTAACCCTCGCCCGTATTGGTGTTTTTCCAGCCGCGAACGTATAAGGGGGCGGGGGTCCGTTGGACCCCCCTTGCCGTTTCGTCCCTGATCGAGCTAGAGCTTCGCGGAAAAAACGAGCGTGCTGCCCGCGACGAGAGGAAGCCGATGATACCCAATTTTAAGGTCCTAGGTTATCGGTTGACCTTCCAGGTCAGGTCAATGACCCAAAAGTCGGGAAAATCGGGACCTGTTAGAACGTCGTAAAACGTGGCTGCTATGGGGTTTTTCGGGGTGCTGATCACGAATATCATGTTAGTTATGATCACTGATGATGTCTTTATGCATTGAGGCCAGGTCGGGTCAGGTCAGGTCAACCAGTAAGGATTTTGCCGGGTATTCGTAGTAGCCTCTGACAGCTTCGTAACATGTTACGAAGGCACCAAAACTGCTTCGTAAATGTTCAAATGGTTGCTAAATTCGAATTCAGCTCCAAAAACTAGCCTAGAAACATGTAAAACTCGAAAAAGTGAACCGAGGTCATCAAAGGTCAATGACCTGACCTGACCTTCCGGTGACCTTGACACCCACCCTAATGCATGGGAGCAACATCATATGCCATGTTTGAACACTTGAAACCACAAAAAGACTGCTAACGCGCGGCTAATGCGAGCCGACATACGCCGAATCGCGATTCCGGCCAAACATGGTCTCGAAAAGTAGATCACAGGTCAAAGGTCATTAGGGTCAGGGTCATGAAATTTTCAGGATAGGTGTAAAATTGATTATCGCGAGGGTACTGAAAGTTTCGTCGCGATCGGCCGCTTTTTACGCGAGTTATTCGCGAAAAACAGGGGGGTCCGTTCGACCCCCCCCCCCCTATACGGGCGAGGGTTAAGCATGTCCGATTTAAAAAGAACGACTGAGCGATCTAAGCGTGAATTTAACTGAGCGGAAACTGAGCTAAGCTGAATTGAGCGGAAACTGAGCTGAGCTGAACGGGAACTGAGCTGAGCTGAGCTGAGCGGAAACTGAGCTGAGCTGAGCGGAAACTGAGCTGAGCTGAGCGGAAACTGAGCTGAGCGGAAACTGAGCTGAGCTGAGCTGAGCGGAAACTGAGCTGAGCTGAGCTGAGCGGAAACTGAGCTGAGCTGAGCTGAGCGGAAACTGAGCTGAGCTGAGCTGAGCGTGAGCGGAGCACAGCCGGTTTGAGCGGAGCGTGAGCTGAGCTGAGCCGTGTTAAACTGAGCGGGAGCTGAGCGGGAGCGGATAAAACGGAGTTGAGCTGAGCGAGCTCACTTTTTTCTTGAGCTGTCACAAGTCTGCCTTTTAGTGACATGTTTTTACACCTGTAATGCGTGCCACCAAGAAAATAGTGATTTGGTGTGACGATGCATGGATCTATCCACCCTCACAGGCAATGATGCTTAGCGGCGTAAAGATGAATGCATCGTATTATTTCGTGTTTTAATTTTGTGAAAACTGAAAAGACCATGTCCCGTGGATGCGCTTTTGCTTCGGAGTTATGTTCCTTTTTTGTGTTTGGACACAGCTCGTGCAGCGGAAATGGAGTAGAAGTGTGTGACAATACGCTGGCGCCGACCGCGGAGTCTAAACCTGCAGGCATTTTGTACAGTAAAAGAAAGCTAAGAACAAGAGACTTCTCTAAGCTCACATATTGGTTATTGACAGCGTAAAGCTGAAGTTTATGAGTGCATTGAGAAGGTCAACTAATTTCTATGACATTTTCTTTTATTTTGTACCTACTTGTGCATCCATTGTCAAGTTTGGATTTTGTAAGACAATGGCGCAGAATTGATATGATCTTTTGCGGAAGTTCAGCGTTATCTATCGCGTTAATTCATCTTATTTTATTTTTGAAGACATATTGGTAAGCGCCGAATTAGATAACTATGTACGTACATAGATGTCTTTTGCAGTGTTGTATGTACGAGCCAGCCTTATCTCCTATCCACTTATCCACTTATCTCCGTGGTCCCTAAACCATGTCATGGCGAGGTGGACGAAGTACAGGTCTCGCGATATTAAGCGGTAGGTTTTGCACTTTTACATTTCCGGTTATATCTCAGAAACTAATCGATCTACGATGAAGCCATTTTACACGATCATGGCCGGCTTGTTACCCAACAAGTCGATCGCATCTTCAACGCTTAAAAGCTTAAGACGACGAAGATATAGCCTGAAGTACACTAAATTTTCTAGGTGCAAAACCTACCGCCAAAACCCGCGAGACCTGGGCCCGGTTCTTATACATAGAAACACTTACCGGTAAGTGTCACTTGGGCCAAAGTGACACTTATCTTAGGGCGACTTGAAGTCTCGGTTCTTATAGCCACACTTAAAGCCTCCCTATGATAAGTGTCACTTTCCTTAGGGAGACTTTGAGTGAGACAAGCAAAACGAACTTTGCATCTCTAAAATGTTGTCATTTCTGGCAAATCTGTCCATTTTAGGAAGCAGTGACGTGCAATTTGTTCAATTCATACTTTGGATATGCATATGACCGAATATTCGAATAAGAACCAATACGTTGAGATGCAGTTTTACATTTACCTTTGACTCTTTGTTGTTGTTGTTGTTGTTCTTTGGAAATTATTAACGCCATTGACAAATAGCACTTAACCCGCGCCCCGTACCGCCATCGGCGGACCCTGCCACCCGTAGGGGGGGGGGGGGGCGTTTCCCCCCTATGATCTTGGAAGGTTACCGACCGATTTTCAAATTTCAAACGGCATTCGATAGCTCCATCGGGGAAACTACCTTGTAACCAAATTTCATTGATCTAGGTCCAAATGATGAAGTCACGGGTCAGGTCAAAGGTCACATTTTCACCGTTTAGAGGCCTAATTCTAAGGAATGCGTTATAACATCGAGCAAAAGGAAAGTTATCCCGCGCCCCGCGGGGGGGGGGCAGAATCTGCCCCCTCCCGTTTTTCGCCAATAACTTCCAAACGCGTTACGCCAGCGACGTCAAACTTTCAGTACCTTATCATACATCAATTTGACACGTTCCCTAAAAATTTGAGCGAAATGCGTCGGAAAACTTTTGAGAAATTGACGGTTTAGTGACGTCATGTTCGCCATTTTCGCCTCAAAAACGGCAAAATTTCAAACGCCGCTAACAACTTCATTGTTAAAGGAAAAGGGCCACCTTCGTGAAATATGAAGATATCGTTGTTTTTCATTTTGACATTATTATTTTTCATTTTCTTTTTAAAACTGGTGCCAGAAGTGCACAATTCGCGAAAAAAGTATTTAAAACTATTTAACATATTGGTACTATGTTGATACTCTCTACCGCGCCTACTGTATGATGGCATAGCGATGACGTCACACTCAAGCCAATCAGCGTTCAGAAGACAGACTCGTCGGATTGTGTCAGATAAGCTGATTGGTTAAAGCTGAGCTGGTTGGAGCTGATTGGTAAAAAACCAAAGCCTCGCCGCGGGTGGCTGTATTGTCGGATAAGAACGCATTCCTGGGATAAGGACGCATTCCTGGCGTATTTTCTTTTAAAATTGCCGATAACTACGAATGGAGGCCGAAATCGGCCGTAAGGAGGTAGTCAGATAAGTTTTCGGACACGGGCTACAAGATGGCTATCTCAGTTTCAATCCCCATGTTAAAGGTGGCCCTTTTCCTTTAAAGGAATCAAGACGTAACAAAAAAAGGTTATACGTGATTCTACTTTGTCTATTAAAGGGCTATCTCGGTTTTTTTTGAACATTTTGGATTTTGTCCCATTTTTTTCTTCAAAAAACTTACTTTTTTGGGAAAATAATTAAAAATCCAAAATTTTGAGTGCATCGAAAAACTGGAATATATGTCAGAAAAGTGGTCTATGTGCACCTACATACCAATTTTTAGAAGAATCGGTTAAACAATGTGGGAGTTATTCAAAATTTTATGACGTCACGACACACAAAAATTTTGAAAAATGATTTTTTGGAAGTTCTAGACCTCGTACGGAAACAAAAATAGCACCGTTCGATTCGCCGTGAAAAACTGCATCAGCTAGACACCTTTTTAGGCCTTAAAAACCAACTTCAAAATTTGACTTTACTTGACCTGACCTTGATCTGATCTCGACCTGAAATTCATCCAGAGGTGGTCCATATCACTTATTGAGTGTGCCTATTGAATTTTATGAGTAAAATGACCCATAAAACATGTGTCGCACATGCCCTTTTCTATATTTTGTTTTTGGTGACCTGACCTGACCTGACCTTGACCTTGACCTTTGAATGACATTGTATGCAACGAATATTGTCTTGGTAGTCTAAGAACACGTTTTGGGCAATCAGTCTCAGTCCATTCTTCGGCAACTACGGTGCAAGGCCGATACTGTAGAAACTTGCATTTTGTACCCTTGACCTGACCTTGACCTGACCTCTGACCTACTTGAGCAAAAAAAATTGGACTCTTAAGATCCGCCTTGTTGAGAGCTTTCGATTGCCGTTTTCCCCGTCTTTCTACGACCATCGGTTCGGAAGTTAGACAGGGGGGGCAGAATCTGCCCCCCCCCCTCCCCCAGCAGGGCGCGTATGGCTGAATAGCCCAGCGGGGCGCGGGTTATCGTAAATCATCGATAAAGCGTTGGTTGCCTGATACATAACGACGCATTTTTTTCCAAACCCCATATCTGTTCTCCCTTGAATTTCCGGGAGGCGCGAATAATCCCATTTAAAAAGTGTCCAATCGGCCCAGCCGTTCTCGAGATCTGGAAGCGGCACCCTGCACGTGCGCACGTGCAAAATGGTTCCCAACTGGCTTTTGCACACGGCACTCTACTAACCGGTCCCTAACCATGTACCAAATTTCAGCACAATTGGTTCAGCCGTTCTCGAGATCTGGAATCGACCCCTGCACGTGCGCACGTGCAGCGGCACCCCAACTGTGGCACATGGATATGCATTGTCTAGTGGGCGCCTACCTACATGCCAACTTTCAGCACAATAGTCCCAGTAATTGCCGGATTATTGTAATGTGAACGAACGTGACACCTCTTCATTTTGCATTCGGCACGTGCAGTGACGGTCGCCCAGATGCATCGAAACTAGCCAATATCGGGGTAGAAGGGATGGGATCACTAAACAGAGAAGACTGCTCATCAAATGGTTGAACGGTTGCGAAGATACATGCGTCCCAAAAGTGCTTTATTATAATCATGTCACACTAACTGCGGTTAGGGTGGTATCACCCTCCCTAACCAAAGTCACACTTACCGGTAAGCATCACTAAGGCTAGTATGGCTACTAGGGTGACCCGCGTGCTCCGCAACGCGAAAAGGGATATTTTCGATCGGCGGGTGTTCGGTTGTTCTTGTGTCGGTTGGGTTATCTATCCATTTCGGTCGATTGCTTTTTGACGGCTAAACGTTTTGGTTTGTGGAAAAAAATATCCACCGCATCGAGGTGCCCGTGTCTGATAAGCATGCTTTCCACTTCAGAATCTGTCAAATGTGTTTTATAATTGAGGTGCGTAGTTTTAAGACAAATGAAAGGCGTAGGTAATTTTCGCTAAAAATCGTTTTGCAGAGGTTTGAAACATTTATATTTTTAAGAATACTGTTGCTTGTCATGCAAACGTGATGATTGGATCTTGGAGAGAATTGAATGCTCTTTCCAATGTTAGCATTTTCAATTGTCAAACGTATCAGGTTAAGCAGCAAAATCCGTGTAATTATTTAGTGGCACATTTTGGACAAATACCATTGAATTCAGCGATTTTTTCTACATTGTTTTTGATCAATTAGCTTTTCACAATTTTTCCATGAGAGACGGTACATTTTTATTGCTAATAGGCGCTGTTTCAACTCATTCCGTTTGACGATCACCTGAAATTAATATAAATTCCAAAATCCGTCCAAAACGTCCATTTTTCAAAAGAAAGTGTCCTCCCCGGTGCACGTGGCGCGTGCCAACCCCTGCACCGCACACCATTCGATAGCCCGTTCGATTCTCTACACGATGCTGTTTTCCCCGTACCGGTCGGGCCCACGGTTACCGAGATATTGCACTGGGACCGGACCCGTGTCGGGCAAATTTGGCTGTTTTCGCCCGTTTTTCCCAGCCGATTAATACATGTAAAGTCTATGACGCAAATTTGCACTTTTTGGGCACGCGCCACGCGCTCGCTATCGACCCGATCGAGCTGAGACCCATCAAAGGCACGTTGTCCATCCTTGTTCTATGAGTTGCGCAAACTTCAGCGCGGTAGGTGCAACGGTGTGACCTGTAACCCGCGCTACGTAGCACCATGTCGCGACCTTCGTAACAGACAGAAACTACGTCACCACAAATAGTAATATAGACAAGCGGCTGCGCCACTTGCTTCGCGGCGTAGCCATAAAATACGCAGCAGCCAGTTTGCTTTCGAATGGTGTTTGATTCATACCGATGAGCCGTCTGGAGGCAGATATATAAAGGATTATTCTGATGGCGTAGTTGGATAAAATTTGGGTCATACGGGGTCAAGTCAGTCGGTCATCCCTGGTCACACTGGGTCAGGTCAGGTCACCTTCGGTCAGGCCAGGTCGTATAGGTCACCACGTCACATTGGATCGGCCTGTACCACACTTCTACTAATTCTACCCATACCACTACTCCTACCACTACCCCTACCACTACCCCTACCACTACCCCTACCACTACCCCTACCCCTACCCCTACCACTACCCTTACCCCTACCACTACCCCTACCCCTACCACTACCCCTACCCCTACCACTACCCCTACCCCTACCACTACCCCTACCCCTACCCCTACTACTACCCCTACCCCTACTACTACCCCTACCACTACACCTACCACTACCCCTACTACTACCCCTACCACTACCCCTACCACTACCCCTACTACTACCCCTAACACTACCCCTACCACTACCCCTACCGCTACTCCTACCACTACTACTACCACTACCACTACCACTACCACTACACCTACCACTACCACTGGGTCATGTGAAGTCACAGACTATCAGATTAACTGGTTAACTAAAAAAAGAGTTCCTAGCCCTTCTCCTACTCGTGTCATTCCATTATTCTTAATCGTATTTAGTTGAAATGGCGCCTTGTGACAAATGTGGCGCATTGCGACAAAAGTGGTGCATTTGTATTTGTCGTTTTGCCATGCTTCCTTCCACCGAATTGCACCTTTATCGGACTATATTTGACATAGCTGTGCAATTTGCGGCAAAAATAGCGCATGTGGACAAATGTGGCGCACTGCGGCAAACGCGGTGCATTCGGTTAAGCGCATTGAAAACTGTCTTTATTTACCGAAAATCAACACCTTCATTCGCCTCTGTTTATCAAAATAAATAAGCTGTCGATCCGCAAATGAGAGGCACCCGCCGCCGATCGTCATGCATTTTAGTTGCAAAGTTTATCGAACCCGGCTGCCGATGCCTTGAAGACCGAGCAAATTTGTGAAGAAATACGCACTTTTCCAGGTCGTGCCACGTGCGAACCATCCACCCCCCGGGACTCGAACCTCGACCATGGATAACTATATATGGATTGGAAACTCCCCCGCGTGCGCCATTACCAGCCGCGACATTGGTGCGCGCCTGCCATCTAGCGGCGAGAATATCGACATACAGGAATGTGCTCGGCCGGCGGCTGGCTCGCCCGCAGGAATACGCTGATCGACGGTGACCCTGTAACTATTTCGATGGAAATATGTAACATATACTCACCGCACGTCCAATACCACTTACCAACCGGGCTTTAGTAGCTTGTCTCCCCGCGGTGACAGTGCACCGGGGTTGTGCAGGCGCCCCCAGGCGCCGCTTTTCACACACTCGGACGGTCACCAGTAGGCCGTCGCAGCTCGCCGTCACAAGTTGTGACGGCGAGCTGTTGTGACTCACAACCCGTGAGTCCCATAGTTCACAATCCCATAGTTCTGCTCCCATAGTTCTGTTAGTTCAAACATCGTTCCACTCATTGCATGTCATTCTGTATTTACGTGTAATCCACAAACACATGTGACGCATGGCATCATGATATTCATTTCGAAATCACAGGTGATTCAAAACACTCAAATAGACATCGATTGTGATCGCGTGGACACGGTATAGTAATCCAATCCTCACTCATCTGAATTCCAAACACTCGTATCGACATCGATTGGCCGGATCGCGCGCATGCCGCCTAATCTAAGACAAGAAGAACATTAGGTTAGGCAGATCAACGATAAAGAACGCTAATTTCTCATCTATCTGATACTCACTCCTCAAAGAGCCCAGTTGGCCGATGTTGACATGAAGATAGTCTGTTGAGTTCTTCATGATATCTTCTCTTCTCATGTTTACCACCCATTGCCTTGGCGGGGAGGGGGGGGGGTGCAGCATCAATATGGTAGAAGCCTTAATGACACATTTTAACTATTTCCCAGTGACCTAGTTCCACCTTGACCTCCATGCATGGAATGATCCTAACGCATTGTTGAAGACCAATGAGATGGTGCCTGTGCACATGTTAAAACAACAAACAAGTCTGTCGTGCAAAGCAAAAAAAAAAACTTAAGAGCAATCTGCTGGGCACAGAAAAAAATGAACCGAAACAAAATGTGAATGCATGCACTTGCATCCCCTTTCCTGTGTGTGGAAGCCCGCACTTATGCTCTTTTCCCTTTGCACGGCAGAAGTAGGAAGCAGTCATTCAATGACTGTAGTCCCATTAAAACAAGGTTAATCAGCAGTCAGGGTGGCAATATGACCTTAGCAAGGAAAAACTAATGGATGGGGGATGCATTGATTGACCTCCTCCAGGGCGGGTCAGCTGAGCTGGCCTGGGGTTGTCGTTGACAAAAATGCTGGCAGACAAGTGTCCAAGGTCCTGCCATATTGGCTAAGCATAATAGCTAATGATTGACAAATAATAAACCTCTTGAAGTGGTCCACTGGAAAAAAGGCTTATATCTCCTGACTATAGATATGTACTGGCCCAAACCTCCAACGACGCCAGTGATGCATAGGCTAGATCGAACTATGCATCACTGGCTCTAGACTCATATGCTAGATCGAACTTCCATTAAAAAACACTTCCTATATGTACAGTAACCTTTCAGGATCACTTGGGATTCGGTGAAAAGACAGATCAGGGTTTTTCTTCTTCGAGTTTTTGCAATTAATCGCGCCGCACCAAGAACTGCTGTCCGCCGCCATTGTGGCACTGGCGAGATTCCTGTACGTCGATCTGCGCATGCGCAGTACCCGATGTCGCGAAAATCGGCGGAGTTTCCAATCCATATAAGTAATCCATGCCTCGACACTGCACGTGCCCGTGACGTCATCAACACCGTGCGAAAATTTCAGCCCAATCGACCGCACCGTTTGACCTGTGCACGGCGTCAAAGCACCCCTCTGCACGGTGCAAACACACAGACAGAAACACAGAGTTTCATTTCACAAATAGTATAGTAGACAAGCGGCTGCGCCACTTGCTTCGCGGCGTAGCCATAAAATGCGGCAGCAGCCAATTTGCTTTCGAACGGTGTTTGATTTAAATTGATCTGTCGTCTGGAAGCAGAGATATGGATGGAAACGTGCAGAGGAAAATTTTGAGCATAATAACTTAGTTGGATGAAATTTGGGTCATACGGGATCAAGTCAGGTCAAGTTGGTCATCCCCGGTCACACTGGGTCAGGCCAGGTCGTATAGGTCACCACGTCACATTAGATCGGCCTGTACCACACTTCTACTACTTCTACCCCTACCCATACCCCTACCACTACCACTACTCCTACCACTACCTCTACCACTATCACTACTACAACTCCTACCACTACCTCTACCACTACCCCTACCCCTACCACTACCCTACCCCTACCACTACCCCTACCCCTACCCGTACCACTACCCGTACCACTACCCCTACCACTACCCCTACCCCTACCACTACCACTACCCCTACCCCTACCACTACCCTTACCACTACCCCTACCCCTACCACTACCCCTAACACTACCCCTAACACTACCCCTACCCCTACCACTACCCCTACTACTACCCCTACCACTACTACTACCCCTATCACTACCCCTACCACTATCCCTACTACTACCCCTACTACTACCCCTACCACTACCCCTACCACTACCCCTACTACCCCTAACACTACCCCTACCACTACCCCTAATACTACCACTACCCCTACATATACTACTACCACTACATCTACCACTACCACTGGGTCATGTGAGGTCACAGACTATCAGATAAACTGATAAACTAAAAAAAAAGAGTTCCTAACCCTGCTCCTACTCGTGTCACCCCATTATTCTTTGCCCTATTTGGTGGAAATGGCGCCTTGTGACAAATGTGGCGCATTGCGACAAAAGTGGTGCATTTCTTCCTGTCCGTTTGTCATGCATCCTTCCACCGAATCGCACGTTTATCGGACCATATTTGATAAAGTTGTGCGTTTTGTGACAAAAATGGCGCCTCGTGACAAATGTGGCGCATTGCGTCAAACGCGGTGCATTTGTGTAAGCGCATTGAACACTGTCTTTATTTACCGAAAATCAACACCTTCGTTCGCCTCTGTTTATCAAAATAAATAATCTGTCAATCCGGAAATGAGAGGCACCCGCCGCCGATCGTCATGCATTTTAGTTGCAAAGTCCATCAAACCCGGCTGCCGATGCCTTGAGATCCGAGCAAAATTTGGAGAAAATGCACCTTTTTCCAGGGCGTGCCACGTGCGAGCCATCCACCCCCCGGGACTCGAAACACGACACTGCACGTGCCCGTGACGTCATCAACACCCTACGAAAATTTCAGCCCCCTCGACCGTACCGTTTAACCTGTGCACGACGTCAAAGCACCCCTCTGCACGGTGCAAACAGACACACAGACAGACAGAGTTTCATTCAACAAATAGTATAGTAGAAGCGGCTGCGCCACTTGCTTCGCGGCGTAGCCATAAAATGCGGCAGCAGCCAATTTGCTTTCGAACGGTGTTTGATTTAAATTGATCTGTCGTCTGGAAGCAGAGATATGGATGGAAACGTGCAGAGGAAAATTTTGAGCATAATAACTTAGTTGGATGAAATTTGGGTCATACGGGATCAAGTCAGGTCAAGTTGGTCATCCCCGGTCACACTGGGTCAGGCCAGGTCGTATAGGTCACCACGTCACATTAGATCGGCCTGTACCACACTTCTACTACTTCTACCCCTACCCCTACCCCTACCACTACCACTACTCCTACCACTACCTCTACCACTATCACTACTACAACTCCTACCACTACCTCTACCACTACCCCTACCCCTACCACTACCCTACCCCTACCACTACCCCTACCCCTACCCGTACCACTACCCGTACCACTACCCCTACCACTACCCCTACCCCTACCACTACCACTACCCCTACCCCTACCACTACCCTTACCACTACCCCTACCCCTACCACTACCCCTAACACTACCCCTAACACTACCCCTACCCCTACCACTACCCCTACTACTACCCCTACCACTACTACTACCCCTATCACTACCCCTACCACTATCCCTACTACTACCCCTACTACTACCCCTACCACTACCCCTACCACTACCCCTACTACCCCTAACACTACCCCTACCACTACCCCTAATACTACCACTACCCCTACATATACTACTACCACTACATCTACCACTACCACTGGGTCATGTGAGGTCACAGACTATCAGATAAACTGATAAACTAAAAAAAAAAGAGTTCCTAACCCTGCTCCTACTCGTGTCACCCCATTATTCTTTGCCCTATTTGGTGGAAATGGCGCCTTGTGACAAATGTGGCGCATTGCGACAAAAGTGGTGCATTTCTTCCTGTCCGTTTGTCATGCATCCTTCCACCGAATCGCACGTTTATCGGACCATATTTGATAAAGTTGTGCGTTTTGTGACAAAAATGGCGCCTCGTGACAAATGTGGCGCATTGCGTCAAACGCGGTGCATTTGTGTAAGCGCATTGAACACTGTCTTTATTTACCGAAAATCAACACCTTCGTTCGCCTCTGTTTATCAAAATAAATAATCTGTCAATCCGGAAATGAGAGGCACCCGCCGCCGATCGTCATGCATTTTAGTTGCAAAGTCCATCAAACCCGGCTGCCGATGCCTTGAGATCCGAGCAAAATTTGGAGAAAATGCACCTTTTTCCAGGGCGTGCCACGTGCGAGCCATCCACCCCCCGGGACTCGAAACACGACACTGCACGTGCCCGTGACGTCATCAACACCCTGCGAAAATTTCAGCCCCCTCGACCGTACCGTTTAACCTGTGCACGACGTCAAAGCACCCCTCTGCACGGTGCAAACAGACACACAGACAGAGTTTCATTCAACAAATAGTATAGTAGATAAGAACGAGTCCCACTTTCCGGGTTAGTGCAGCTCGATGTTAGGGTGGCTATAAGAACCGAGAACCGAGTTCTCACTAGCACTTAGCAAGTGTCACTTGCTTAGCGAGACTTTTAGGGTGGCTATAAGAACAAAATCGCCTATTCCAAGTGTCACTAGGCTTAGTGAGGCTTGAAAGTATGGCTATAAGAACCGGGCCCTGTACATTTCAATGATTTCATCGCATGTTTTTTTTATCAGCCTTTGTCGGAGGCACAGGAGGAATAAGAATACTGTAATCTGTTTGCGACATAAATTTTAGCACTACTTCTAACCGATCATGAAGACAGAGTGGTAGAGCTTAGTACTATGAAACTATGTAAAATAGCATTGGTCCAAATATGCTGACCTGTATCACTCTGTCAAAATTACTTAGCCGAGCACAGCGCTGCCCTTATCTTTGATACGTCCTGGTTTTTAGATATAGTGAAACAATAGACGCGTTTACATAGGGTTTGTTGCAAGCTTATATCTCCGTCCGTGATGTTGCAAAATATGCCAGTGGTGCTGAACAATTTACAAAATGATCCCTTCTAAATATTTGAAGACCACTGCACAGTGATGCAAATGGGGTTCACGAGTGGCCATAAATATGAAAAAGGCCCAAAATTCAAGTTCACTTAATCGAATAAATCGTTATAGGGTCAGCCAGGCAAATGTTTAGGGTGTCTGAAAAAGTATGATTTTAATGTTTTTGTCAAAACCGGCCTCGTGTATGATTGTCAGAAGTCGAGACATTTTCGATGTCGTAAAATGACTGCCAGGTACTTGAAATTCAAGCGCCGCTAGCGTGCGTTCATGTCATACAAACTGCAAAAATTATACATGAAAATGATCCCCGAAACCTGCTGCTTCTAATGCCACGTCATAAAAAGCCGTATCTATTTTGGTTTGGCGGTGAGCTAACTATTTGTAATCATGTTGCAACCGCAGTTTTTTACCAAAAATATTTGCTTTCAATTCACCTACAGCACTTAACACAGTGTGTGCCCGTTAGTGCACCATATCATAGCATTCCCTAATCATTTCTGAGTCGCATAGTGAAAGAATTGAGGCGCTACCACAGGGCTGACCGGCGCTACAGAAGTTTTCGTCCGGCACGGTCGGGTGCCGCGGCGCAGCGGGCGGCCCGGGCGGCCGCGCCGCCGCGCCGTCCGGACGCCGCGCGGTGTCACCCACCCGCCCACTGCGCGCCCACTGCGGCACCCGACCGCCCGGACAAAAACCTCTGTAGCGCCGGTCAGCCCTGTGCAAGCGCCTTAATTCTTTCACGATGCGACTCAGAAATGATTAGGGAAGGCTATGGTATGGTGGACTAACGGGCACACACTGTGTTAAGTGCTGTAGGTGAAACGAAAGCATTTTTTTTCTTAGTGAAAAACTGCGATTGCAGCATGATGATAAATAGTCAGATTACCGCCAAAGCGAATAAGATACGGCTTTTTGTGA
The DNA here is from genome assembly GCF_019059575.1 of Amphibalanus amphitrite. Classification (NCBI taxonomy): domain Eukaryota; kingdom Metazoa; phylum Arthropoda; class Thecostraca; order Balanomorpha; family Balanidae; genus Amphibalanus; species Amphibalanus amphitrite. The sequence goes on along the minus strand of NW_024882787.1, from coordinate 27,426 downwards.
CCCGGCATGAGAAGCAGAAGGCTTTGGGGATCATTCCCAAGCATAATTTTTTCAATTTGTACGAAATGAACGCAAACCAGCGGCGTTTGAACTTGCGAGTGTCTGACCGTCATTTTACGACCTAGAAAATGTCACGACTTCTGACGATTATACACGAGGCCGGTTTTGACAAAAACATGAAAACCATGTGATTTCAGATGCCCCAAACATTTGTCTACTCGGCCATATCGCAATTAACTCGATTTGGTAAACTTGACTTTTGGGTATTTATGGCCACTCGTGAACCCCATTTGCATCACTGTGCACTGCATCGAAATTATCGCCAAATTAACGAGCTAGAACCTCGTCAAATATGCTATGTAAACCGGGTTAATGGCTAAAACGTCATAACCACGGAGCCTTTTTTGAAGTAGTAAGCATGGATACCTTGAAAACTAGAGAGGTGACACATCGCGACACAAGCCACCCACCCGCTGTTTTGGCTGCTAAAAGTGATGCTGAACGGTTTGACTATACTTTTAACCCGTGAGTGCAGATCGGTGACCCGGTCGGTAGGCGTATTGAGAACGTCATATTGTTTGATATTTGCAGGTTCTCTACATATGAGGATATTCCCACGATATTCCAGCGTCCCCCTCCTTTCGGTTTTAGCTCCAAGCTCTAAAAGGCAGGAAATCGCCCCTGTCCATCGTACCACGCGACTTCAAGTGTTTTTCTGACCTTCAAAATGGCAACAAATTGATTTCACCTGTATCATTAACTCTAAAGTGAACTAGCAAGTTATGTGTCAAATTAATACAGATAATAATGGATATATTCGATAGTGTAAGTTATGAATGTTCATCACATTCTACCCGGTATATGTATATTCGAGTTGCAGGCTGCAACACCTATAACACTTGTCCATCGCTGTAACTATGCTATTCTGTGCACAGGTTAACCGTACATGTTTGCTCACTGCTCAGGCCTTGAGATAGCGTATCGTTTCCGGATGGGTTAGTGCGCGCTATCTGAACAAACTGAAGTCTTGGGCCATGAGATCATCACTTAAAGTTGACCCACGGCTTATGAATCAGGCGGTATCTAAGTCCTGACTATGGTCTTTGTTCAAAGTGGATAGATAGCTCGGTATCCACTCGACTGACCTGTAGGTGACCTCTTCAGGGGCGGTTCCTTAGGGCTGTCTTTCAGTGCCTTCACAAATATAACTGTGCCCCACGATGAACCACGGGAACGCGATAAAGTCACACGAAATTGCCTTTCCAATGCTGGCACAGAATGTTACAATCTTCATTCGAGTCCATTTTTGAGCTGGATGTCAGGAGCCGCAAAATATATTTATTGTGAAACCGTAGGATTCAGAACACGCCAAGAACAGACTCACAGGTGTAGGATAAGACATATTTTATGGAATATCATGGAGCAGTTCCACCTTCAGTCTACAGATATCCGGCCAGCCACTGGTACCCAAGATAACTTTACTTATACCGGTAGGTAAGTACCAGCCGGTTGACGTTCGGTCTTTAAGCCTTTAATGGATTTTCGTCAGCCAACGACACATAGACATTGGAAAGATATCCGATATAACTAGCTTGTTCTTCTTATATTGTAATCTTCTTTCTTTTGAATCAACAGATTTCCAGCATCCCTGTCCATTACCGTAAATTGTCAAAGGAACAGCAGTTAATCTGGGCTTCATATATGCCGCTGGAAGCTACAGGTAAATATAATGATTTACAAAGCGGTAAGTAGGTGAATCGTTGACCTGGCTTGTAGGAAAAGAAGAAAGTTATAAAAATAAATGCATCTTTACATGGTGAATTGATGCAGACGGAGCTTTACATGGTGAATTGATGCAGACGGAGCTTTACATGGTGAATTGATGCAGATGAAGCTGACCGGCAGCAGTGCACGGCGTTCTCCTCCTCTCTGCAACGCTGCGAGGCAAAACAACAGGTACACAGGACAACTTTCCGCACTGCATCTACATCAAAGACCGGAAAGCGATGTATGTAGATGTTTTGTATTTATTATTTCTCAGACAGTGCTCAGCACCCCGTATCCGTGCACTGACAGACTTATTCTCTATGGCTTGAACTATCATACCCCATTGTCCTCTATCCTGGAGTGGAGCCAGTAGGTATTGTCCCTCGCTCATGTAACCTATATGACGTCAATAATTAGTTCTTACGAGTTACGACGGTAACTCCTCACTGTAGATATGTTACTTTTTAATTAAATCCGCTTTTTAATGCATCACGAATCAAATTACCGATTGAACAGATCGAACAAGATGTTATCGGGACTGATACTCTTTGCGACTGTCTCATCTCCATTTTTTATGCTATCCGCACTGGTAGGTACCCCTAGACCCCCTTACTTTATGCATTATGCATAATAAAATTCGAGCATGCCAAAAACTGTGTGACATACAGTTGCAGAGAACTTCAACAAGGGGCAGAGGCATCGAAAAAGTTATGCAGTCATGACATCTATTACGCGTGCCTTATTTTTGCAACCGTGTAGCCCGACATGAAGACTACGTGAAAACATGACAATGTCCGACGTCGCAGACGCAGTATCCTGCGCAGTTATACAATACACAGTATCCATTAGCACGTGCCCGGCGATCAGCGGTAACAGAGCTTGGCTGGTAGCTGAGGTTCTTCGGAAACTGAGTGCTGGCTCAGCTCAGTCTCGATACCTTTCGTGCCCTCTGTCGATCGGTGTCCCGTAAGGTCAGAGCAATGATCTCATACTGAAAGACGCGGAAGAAAATGCCAAATGTATTTCTGTGCGATGAGGCATTATGCATAGTATCGTAAAAAATTGCCTTTCAACCGCATGCTTTATTGAGTATGGAGTCGTTCAATTAAATCCACGGATCCTCAGGAGTGCGCGCTTACTTTGCTTGATCGTACATGAAGTAAAGGAATATGGTCCCAACATTCACACTCTACTGATAATCTGTAGTGATCGAAAAAAATACTACCTACCCTTAAATATGGGTGATCAACTATGTCATCAAAAACACTGAAATCTAGTACTAAAAGTACGATAAGTTTGACATTAGCATAGCCGTCGAGCTACGCTTAGCTTAGCGAGGATGGCTCAACAGCGATCACCCGTGTCAACTAACACACGTACTGCATACGTAATGTTTGAAACAGAACAACGTTCTATTACTATGTTATTGGTTCTTCTGTTCAAGCGTACTATTAGGTATAATAAGGCTTCTAAATGTAAATATGTAAAATTTCTATGCCGTAGGTTGTCTATGGTACCACTCCATAAACCGCATACATACATATACGTAATGATCAATGTAGGATCAAATGACAGTGGGGATTTGGTTATTGACCGTTCATTAATTAACGATGAGAAGATCTAATTCACTAGTACTTTTAGACAGCAGCCTAGAGAAGAAAGAGGATGCGAAAAGATACAGGTTGCATTCCCACTAAACTTTTTTATCAATGATGAGACTGAATCTTTCAGTAACAATAATAAATTACAAATATCACGATTTACTTTTTTATCTACCAACTGATCCGACTGTTCCCTATGTCTATAAATAGATTCTAAAGAAGGAAGGGGATGATATGTGTCAATCAACCAGCGCCTACGGTTGGCAGTTGTCCACTGCATAGTGCACAGCTATAAATGCTCCGCCGCAGCCTCCTGCGGCTTCCAGCGTACATGCGCGTTAACTGCTCTTCGACTTTCAAGTCGAACGTTAACTTCCCTTCAAGTCGAGTCCCGCGTGTGCTCAGTCCGCGGGCAGTGCAACTCAGTCTCGCTGGCAGTCCACATGGCTTGCTGACGTCACTGGAGGCTGCTCACTGCTCAGTCTGTCAGCGAATTAGCGAGAACGGATTACTGAACCGGAGCCAACAGACGCAGATAAATTAATCGTTCTCTAAATGTGATAAGACGTTTTGTTGATTTACGCTGAATGCAGCATATACCCTGTCAAAGGAAGGGATTTGAAGATAATAGCAAAGGTGCTGATAAAGGTACTAAGAACATATAAAATAACATGCCAATTGGATCTTAATGTTCATGTTTTCCCTGGCGTCAGCCTTTTAACTTTAAATGCGATTTTTTACATAATTATTACCTACTCCTCACATCCATCGGCGCTCAGTTCATCCATTAGCCAGACTTAACCCGCGGCTACCGGTGGACCCTACCACCTGTAGGGGGGGGGGGGGCGTTTCGGCCCCCCTAAGATCTCGGAAAGTTACCGGCCGATTTTCAAAATTCAAACGGCGTTCGATAGCCCCGCCCCGGAACTACCTTGTGACCAAATTTCATTGACCTAGGTCAAACCGATGACGTCACAGGTCAGGTCAAAGGTCAGATTCACCGTTTCACCGTTCACAGGCATTTCAAGAAATGTGTTGTGAAATCGAGTAAATTGGTAATTGATTGAAAACCGTCGATGGTATATTGTTCGCCAAACACATCCTTTGCTATCTGAGGTCACTGATACCAGGTCAGGTCACAGCGAGGTCAGGTCACCGGGGGTCACATTATGAAAGTGTCGTGTGATACATGTTTTATGGTCCATTTTACATGACAAATGCGATTATGTGGGTTAGGCAGCCTTTGGGGCCAGCCTAGGTCACGTTTTGGTGAAGGTCAGGTCAAGGTCAGGTCGAATTAGGTCAAATTTCAAAGTTGATATTTTGCATAAAATGGGTATTGATTCGATGCAGCTCGTCACGGGGAGTCTAATGGTGGTCTTCGTTTTGCTCTACGAGGTCTAGAATTGCCAAAAATTGAGTTTGAAAATTTGACGTCATCATTTTTGAACAGTTTTTTCGCTATAACTTGGCCAAAAAACAAGGTATCGATCTGAAATTTGGTATGTAGATAGAAGACGGTAGGTACTATCACATATATTCCGTTTTTGTGAAACTCAAAAAACTTTTTGGTTTTTTTTGGCTAATATATTCAAAACATTGCTTTTTAATTTTTGGGGGTCAAAACTCAAAAAATTTCAAAAATCCGAGATAACAGTTTTGTAGCCCTGTAAATTCTACACCTTTTATGTCTCGATCATTTTTCTGTATCTTTAAAGCTGTAGGCCTGACAGGTCTTCTCGCGAAGGTCTTTTTTCGGTCGAAAATGACAGAACATGACGTCATTCTGACGTCATTTGTGGCCAACCTATCATAGCCTCTGAAAAAAGTTTGATCACAATGTGTAAAATTGATGCCCGGAGGGGTCCTAAAGGTTTGGTGGCGATATATCCAGCCGTTTAGGAGATATCGACCGAAAAGGACAGGGGGCCGTTTCGCGGCCCCACCCCCTGGATGTTTTGCTACTTGGGCATGGCTCGGGATATGCTTGGGCAAAACCAACTTGGGCTGGCCCTAGATAAGCCCAAGCAATGACTTTCCATGATTTTTGGGCTGACATTGGACATGCCCTACTTAAGTTCACCACTAGGGCACAGCTTGGGCTTGGCCCAAGCTTGGCCCGCGCTATCGGCATGGAATAATTCGGGCAATGCCCATGCCCAAGTTATCCCGGGCAGGTCGTTTGAGCTTGGGTTCCGCACGGGCTTGCCCAGTTGGGGCCCTATCCATTCCACTTTCGTTTATGGTCGGCGTACCGCGTAAGTGTGTCATACGCCGGGCAGAACCCGGGTTGGAGCTTGGGCGAGCCCAACCAAATACCGCAGGCATGCCCAAGGTTTGCCCAGTCGGGCCCCACTCAGAATTATTGGCTGGGAAGGAATAAACGATCAACAAAATAGATAAAATTTCATCATCAATGTCGTGAACATGTCATCGGTGCACAAAGATCTTCAGTTACTCGATGGGTATATCTTTCGTATCGCTGATTCTGGGAGCGACATGCTTTTGGCTTCGGGTATTCGACGGACGGCTCATTGTGACCTATACCGTGATTTGCTCCTCCTATCGATAATATGTGTCATGTGTTGAATGGCACTCCAAAATTAATTGCCGCACAATGCTTATTGCCAACCACTGCTCAAGAAAAACGTTAGTTGTTACGGCTAGCTGATGCTTACTAATACCTATTTCAAACTACATAAAACATCTTCGTGCAATTGTGGGTAAAAATATAATACTTGTTTGCTTTGCTATCGTTTACTTCTCTACTTCGAAACAGTACACAGTACATAGTATCTAGCTAGATAGTACACATCTATTTTCAAAACACTTGCTGTCTTAGCCTAAATTTTATAAGCGAAATAATTTCTGCGAGCGACGCTAGTTCGTTATGCTAATATACAGATGCACCATAAACGCACTGCTGCTGAATTAATCTGCAAAAGTTCTATTGAAATGTGGCTCCAGAGACTTTGTCATGCGTTCTGATTGACAGGTTGGTACTACCTCTTCTTTACCACCTCCCTAAGACAGTACCGCATTCGTAGATAACTACATAGAGGTACCCAAGTGACATTTGTCACTAGTAACAAATTTCAAGGCACTGCATGTTTACAAGACACTGCGGAAAAAGCACGCCTTGTTACTCCGATATTCTACATCACGTGGAGATCGTTCCCGGGACGGCCCTGCGGCCTGGGAAAGGAGACGAAGGCTCTACTGCGTGGCCCGTCTATATTCCATGCGGACAGCAGCGCCATCCACCACTCCTCGGAGAGGTGGAGGTACGGCCGCTCGCAGCGCCGCCTGTCCTACACCGTCTTCGCCAGAACAGGCGCTACGATCGCCCTCTGTCCAGGTCAGACGACTATGTGACTAATATGTATGTCGCATACTGCGACTCGATTGTCTAGGACAAGGCGCCGGACACAACCATCTCAATGTACCACTACGCCGCCTTCGGCGCTTCACTACAGTGGACCCCAGTTGCCATGGAAACGAGCTGGCGGCAGAAAAACTGTTTATTGCTGAACTACACTGCAGGTTTCACGCACTGAGATAATTACCGCTGTGCGCGGCACACGCGCTCGACCGAATACTGCAAGGGTGCGACCTAAGGCTCTTCCTGCACTAGATATTTACAATACAAAAGGGTCGCTCTGCACTGGTGGTCTGGTGGTCAGACCAAATTCTACGCTACCTACTCGTGAACACAGTCTCGACGGAAGATAGACACAGAGTCACGAGTACTGGGAGAGGTCAGGACTCCAGGAGAATTGCCCACAGGCTACAGTCGAGATACAGACACCACGTGATGACCAGGAGGTCAGGTCACAGTGTCAAGGTCAAGGTCAGGAACATTTTCTAGAGAGGCACTGCTACCAGCCTGATTTCACGCATACCTACTGCGAGCCTTTGGTACACGACACGAATCTGGTATAACACCAAATAAGTCGCATGGCCACGGTATACGCTAAAATACAACACTAGAACATACCTGCTGAGGAGAAACGAAATAAGAGACGGTGAGGGGAAATCGCAGGATGTAAGGAGTAAAGTGACTGTGAAAACGCTACGTGACGATACACGAATCACTTTCGTCGAAAAATGCTAGAGGATGCTTCATGTGACTATTCGCGAATGGGATATACAAATGCAGCTGCCTGCAAGGAACTGCAATCTACGAGGACTGAGGTCACATTTGGCACAGAGGGAGCTCTCCATATCCCCAGGTGCCTGAGGTTGTTTTTCACTCCTCAATCTCTTTTCAAACAAACCACCCCTTGCTTGGCACATTCCGATAGCTCAGCTAAGCCTCCCGAGCTCACGAGTGGAGGGCGCACCACCCACAGTGCTCAGGCGCCGCCAGGGGTCAATGGGGACATTATTGCCATCAAGAATCAGCACTTCAGCAACAAAGCTCGTCTTACCTGATATGCCGAGCATATCTACCCTGTAGGTGGAGCCGCCGACCGGTCCGCTGTCTCACCGGGACGATTCCTGACCCGGCAGCGGGCGGGCGCCGTGAGACAGGGCGCCAGGTCGGCGCCCTGGACTCTTGGAAGACCTGGTTGGGCACGGAACGCCGAGACATGAGCTCGGCTCACTACCTTTTGAGTGGCACGCTACCTTTTTGACATCGCGTTCTTGCAGTATTGAACGCGAATGATATCAAATAAATAACAATAAATAATCCAAAGAACCTTAAACTAAACTTTTGATTGCACAAGCTCCCTTGCAAGTGATTCCCACGTTTCAAAGTGAGATGGGTTACGGTTTTGGTTTTCGCCATCTGGCGCCGTTATTTCGCCAGCGCTAGGGACCAGGTAGGCTGGACAAGGCGCGGTGGGGGCGATGTGTTGTACTACGGGTCGGCTGCTACTGAGATCTCCCCGGACACCTGTGGTGGGCGCGGCTGGTAGTCCGGCGCTCCGAGAGCCACGCGCAACAAATAACTTAGAGCCCTGAGGAGCGCCGGCGGCTGCGGAGGTGGCGCCGGCCCGGCCGGCGGAGGTGATGATGAGCAATGGTTCCGCCTCCCGCCGCCAGGAGCGCTGCCGTCGCCGCCTGCAGGGCGGCCAGCGGCGGCGGCGGCGGCGGGGGAGCCATCTCCTAGCCGGTGTACATGCCGTACAGAGGCGCGGCGGCGCTCCAGTCCAGGCCCTGCAGGCTGGACACGTCGATGTTGGTAAATTGGTAGGGCGTGCTGACGGACGGCTGGAGCGTCGGCAGGTTCTGCAGCGTCGGCAGCGCCCCCTGGCTCTGAAACGCCGCCGAGCTGACCGGCGTCATCGGCGCGGGCATCGCGGTCAGCACCTGTCCCTGCTGCTGGCTGATCAGCTGGCCGGGCTGCTGACTGATCAGCTGACCGGGCTGCTGCTGGTTGATCAGCTGCCCCTGCTGACCGAGCTGCTGCTGCGCTGCCACGGGGACCGAGTAAGGCGAGTAGCGGAAACTGGAGAGGGTGGAGAAGGCCGGTCCGCCGGTGGCCGACATCACCCGGCCGTAGTGCTGCTGCAGCGGCGCCAGCGGGCCGCCGCCGCCGGCCGCCGCCGCTGCCGCCGCCGACTGCATCACAGAGATCAGCTGCGCCCGCTTGGCTCGCTCCGTCGCCTGGATCGTCTCCTTCGGCTGCGCGTACTTGCACTCCACCGTCTTACTCTTCACCACGTGATGATGTTTCTTGACGACCCTCGCGCTGTGTTCCTCGTTCTCATAAGTGACAAACGCGAAGCCGCGGTGTCGTTTGGTGTTGTTGTCCATCTGTAGCGAGCACTCCAGCACCTTTCCGAACTGGGAGAAGTACTCCAGCAGCTCCTGTGAGGTGGTCTCCTGGCTGACTCCGCCGACAAACACCTTTCGCGGGATGAGCAGGTCACCGGACGACTTCTGGCCCTTGGGCGTGGCCAACTTGGGGTCGATCTTCTTGCCATCCAGCATGTGTTCCTCCTGGCTGAGCACCTTGTTCACAGACTCCATGTCGGCGAACGTGACGAAGCCAAAGCCGCGGTTTCGCTGAAACGGGGCGCGCACTGGTGAGTTGGAGCAATACGAGAAAAGTTTCCAATGGCAAAGGCGGGTCTGACGACTAGCCGACAAAAATGGCACGGAGAGTCCAGCAAGATATGGCTCACGACTACCTACTTACTATATTCCTTCTGCTTTGCTATTTTAAACACTAGACCTATAAAATAGTCACCTGGGAATAGCTATGATACTTTTAATGAAAAGAGGTGCGCCAAAGCTGTTATCCCACAGAGAAACTCTTCTACGCTACTATGTAGAAAACACTTTCAAAACAGGAAATATCACCCCGGTCGGACAGGATGATACATGGTACATAACGGTACTAAATGAATATTGCCCTGGAATTCTGCAACATCGCAATACAGCCTGTACTAAGCTAACGGGCGATTATTTCACATAGATTTATATTAAACGAAAGCGAAATGCTAAAATACTAACGAAAAAAAAATGAACTAGATCAGTAACATACATTATCCGCTGTACTTAACAGATGCATATTAAAAATCTCATAGCATTTCCAAATGAATTTCATGAACAGTAAGCACAACTGCCTATTGCACCACTCACGTTAGTCGCCTGGTCTTTGAGCACCATGACATCCAGTATGGTACCGTACGGCGCGAAGTAGGCGCGCAGTTTCTCCGGCGTCGTCTGGAAGCTGATGCCTCCCACGAAGATCTTGTTGGGCGAGTGGTCCTCTCCGCTGCCGGGACTGGAGCGTGACTCCGACTCGGTGCTGTCCCGCCGTTTGCGCGACTCCATCCGACTCGCGGCGGAGGTCACGTGAGAGGGAATGGCCGCCCCGGACGGCGGAGAGACGCCCACCAGGCCGCCTGTGACCACCATGGACATACCGTCTGCCGGCGGAGAGAATCGGTCAGAGACGACACGTGACTCGGGTCATTGTGGGGAGGGGTGGTGCAGGAGGAAAAAGACGGTGACTAAAGACGGTTGACAGCTGTATGACGAAGGATGATAAATTAGTTTGTTGAATTCAAGTTGATGGGTAAGCGAATTAGCCTGGCTGTTTGTGGTGATTCAGCAAACACAACGGTGTTTCGAACGTAAAATAAGCCCTCGGTAAGTGTAATGGCATTCAATTGTACCTACGCAATACGCATGCAGGTTAAATCAACATTTGAAACAAGTGATGAAGAGAAACGCAACCTCCCAAGTCCCATGCATGCATTATCCACAGACGAACTCCCACGCACAAAGCAGCGGTACGATTCGGAAGTTATGCGGCACAGCATCATTCAGGCGCTCACTAGTGCTGCCATCTAGGAGCAGCATCAGTTTCCCTGTCCTGCGGCACAGCATATCTACAGGCGCTCACTGCTGCCGAATGCCCGGGTAAACGCAAAGGCCGCGCCGAAAGGCATCTAAGCAAAGGCGAGTGCCACTAGTTATGCATCGCAATTTAGCGTTTGTACTAACGCTGTCGCGGTTTGCGTATAATTTTGAGTTTTTTATTCGACGTTGCATATCATCCAAGCATAATCTGATACAATCTGCTCTAAAACTAGCTGCAATGGTCAGGTGATCCCTTTTCGATGACCAGACGCCAGCATGTCCGGTTTTAAGTGCCCATGCAATATGGAGGAGTCTTGATATTGTATCGGCTCAGCACGGGACTGATGACAAAGCCTCACATCCGTGTATAATCAAAATCAGCTATTCATCCCTTATGAATCAGCCCCAGGCCTACTTTCGCGGCTCGATATGCCGCCCGCCACCTCACCGATGGCTTCTGGGGCACACTCGAGGTTCGATCAAGTGGTCGGTGGGGTCTGACGGGGAAATCCTATCGGCATTATGCCGCTATCACTGCCGATACGGCCGGTTGAGTAGCAATCGAGGCCGGCAGCCACCGCACAGTTGAAGCCTGCACTGACAGCCCGGTGGACGGTCGGCTCTCCCAGTTAATTGGGCCGTCACACTTTGCAGTCGTTGACACCTGCTGCAGGTATGTGGTGTGATTCATTTGTCTGACTTTTTTGCATTTTGCCATGTCTATTGTTGATCGTGCGCATTATGCTCTCACATGAAACTTTCGCAGGCAAGCAGATAGCTTTTACATTGAAAAGTAAGGCATTGTAATGAATAAACTTACTTATACCTACCAGTATAGCGCCTTTTGGGGCGACTAACGGAGCGAGCGAGGGGGTGAGTCTTGCACGTGCGAAATTTCGAGGGGGTACCTCCAACTGACTTGTGCACGGCACCCTACTGACCGGTTTCTAGCGATGTGCCAAATTTGAGCACAATCGGCCCAGCCGTTCTCGAGATCTGGGAGCGGCACCCTGCACGTGCGCACGTGCAAAATGGGTCCCAACTGACTTGTACACGGCACCCTACTAACTGGTCCCTAACTGTGTACCAAATTTGAGCGCCATCGGTCCAGCCGTTCTCGAGATCTGGAAACGACCCCTGCACGTGCGCACGTGCAGCAGCACCCCAACTCTGGCACATGGATATGCAGTGCCTAGTGGGTGCCTACCTACATACCAACTTTCAGCGCAATCGGCCAAGTAGTTACCGAGATATTGCAACAATTACAAAACTGACACCTCTTCGTTTTGCACGTGGCACGTGCATAAGGGGTCACCCACATGCATCGGGAATAGTCCAATACTTGGTAGAAGGAATGAAGCTACCCTACAAAAATTACCGCATGTAAATCGGTCAAGTGGTTCCTGAGATATAAGCCTCGCAAAAGCGTCCGCACGGCCGGCCGGCCGGCCGGCCGCTCATACTCAGAAATTTCCGTTATTCTACGTAAGACTCCGCTCGCTTCGCTCGCTCCGTAATTAAACAAAAGAGAAAATAATTAACTGAGGTGATGTTAACAATTATTTTCGCTAATCAAAAGGATACTTGGATGTTCATCGGTTCCTATTTGTACGAATAAGTGTCTAGCATGAATGAAACGAGTTCTTTAAGCAAAACGTTGCAACAAAGAAACATACATTCATTTCGTTTCTACTTGTGTTTCGGTCACTTCCGGTCGAGAGTCACAATGCGAAGTAATTCTCCTGAGACAGTTCTTTGATAGATCCAAAGACAAATTAACCATAAAACGTCTTTGCGTGCGTCCTAGTACAAGTTTCGATTCATATAACAAAGAATAATTCCTCCTAAACTCCAAGAGCGATGCCACCACCTCTGTACCAGTTTCCTTTGCTGCTGTTTTCCGTCATCGAGTTGACCTGGCGGCCAAATTAGGCACCACATTGGCCAGTGTGTCTGATCGCTGGGGCCCCATTGGTCCCCACCGGATTCCATTGGGTCCCACAGGGTCCTCCAGGGACCGGCCTTTACCAGCCGGCGGAGAGGCCATCCACTGATGAGAGTGGGTCGTGGAATGGCATCAGCTGGGGAGGGCGGCGGTCACTGGCGCCCTTTGAGCCGCAGAGAGGATAGCGGGGCTGATCTACCGCACCCACAGAGGGTAAACAGGCACCGTTGTCTGAGCCTCAGCCGCAGCAGAGTGGCTAAACAAAAAAGGAACCACCAGCGTTCTTTGAACGTACGAAACAATTGTTTAGTCGTGATCCCAAACTTATCATAAGTCACTTCAAACAGAACAGCGTAGCAAGGGAATAAAACGTAACCAGTCATATATTTTTTAATTAGATTGGTACTGCTGTATTTGCTGACACACTCGAGCATAGCATTCGGTAAGCCGTCAACAACTGCATCGTCTATCTGACACGCCGACGATAAACTATCACGTCGCCGTTTCGGTAACGCACTATAGCGAGGGTGGTGATGGGCTGTCAAACTGTTGGCGTATCAGTGCATGTAAGACTGTCAGACTGCCCACCTGTCAAAAGAGGCACCGTCAGGACGTTTTCTGACGTTGCACAGGAAAAGAGGAAAACAGCCTACACAGAAACTGATAAAATAGTAGTTTGGAAACTATTCTAAGCAATAACTACAAGAGCGTTGTAGTATATGGGTAATTATCTACTGTCTATGAAATAAAATAACAAATTTGGCTCAAAGTAAAACTACACCAACTGGCTTATTACGAGCGAGCGAGCGCAGCGAGCGAAGTGAGTCTTTTCAATATAACGGAAAAATCTCAGTATGAGCGGCCCGGCCCGGCCCGGCCCGGCCCGGCCTGTAACGCTTTTGAGAGGCTTATATCTCAGCAACCGCTGGACCGATTGGCCTGCGGTCTTTTTTGTTGGGTAGCCCCATCCCTTCTACCCCGTAATTGACTACTTTTGATACATCTCAGTGACCGTCGTGGCACGTGCCACGTGAAAAGTCAAGGGTGTTCAAGCTGTTTTGCAAAAGTAGTGATTTTGAGAGGCTGATATCTAAGCAGCCGCTTGGGCGATTGACTTGCGGTAATTTTTGTAGGGTAGCAGCATCCCTTCTACCCAAAATAGGATACTCTCGATGTATGTGGGTCACCCCCAGTGCACGTGCAAAATGCAACAATAAGAGGTGCCAAATTTGTTCCCATTTCAGTAACTCCGTAATTACTGGGGCGATTTTGCTGAAACTTGGCATACAGGTAGGCACCCACCAGGCAATGCATTCCCATGTGTTGCGGTTAGGGTGCTACTGCACGTGCGCACGTGCAGGGGGCGTTTCCAGATCTCGAGAACGGCTGGGCCGATTGCGCTCAAATTTGGTACACGGTTGGGGACCGGTTAGTAGGGTGCCGTGCAAAAGTCATTTTGGACCCCGTTTGCACGCGCGCACGTGCAGAATGCCGCTTCCAGAGCTCAGGAACGGCTGGGCCGATTGCGTTCAAATTTGGTACACCGCTAGCGACCGGTTAGAAGGGTGCTTTGCACAAGCCCGTTGGAAGTACCCTCTCGCCCTTCTGCACGTGCAGGGCTCACTCTCTCGCTCGCTCGTCCTTCGCCCAAAAGGCGTTTTACTGGTTGTAATATGAAGCTATGGAGCTGGTAACTTATAACGAGTTTTTTGGCACAAGCCGTTGCTGAAAGTTTTGAAGCGACCAACCTCAAGACCACTGCCGCAAATATGTCAAGCCATTGGCACCGGTTTGCCTTTGTCCCGCCGGTCACCCGAGTTCCGGTCGACCTCTCGACTCGGTGGTGACAAGGACACCTCGCTGGCACCCTCACCACCTCTCCGTCACCAACACGCAGCGTCCCCGCCAGCGGGCCATCGATAGGCGCCGCCATCAGTCAGGGCCAAAAACCCGCCCCCACCAGTCAGTTATGTCAACCGCAGCCCGCGGGCCTGGCGCGGCGGCGGACCGGGGGTGGTGGGGACGGGGCAGGGCAGAGGGGAGGGTGGCGAGTGACGAGACCGAGTGCGGTCCTCCCTCTCGCCGGCTTATCGTAAGTGGCGAGACACGACTTCACTCAGAGTTGTCCGTCTCGGACGACGTAAAAGATGGCGTACTCCAGTGTCGGCGTTAAGATTGGAAAAGTGAGCTTACGAGGAGTGAATGAAAAAAGCCCTTCGATAGTTGCTTTTGGTAGATAATAAAATTGCAGACTAAAATCAACAGTGACTGATTCATCTCCCACAACAGTGTTACAATAACATAACAAACTTATACTATCGCTATGATTCTGAACTCTTTTCTACCTCTCCTCTTCCTTGCTTGAAAAAGAGGCGATCAGTTTCCCTCCTAGGAACACCAGTTCAGCGAGCAAATCGATATTCTACCCCGGAGAGCTCACGGGCCACCCCATCACCATCAGTAGAGCTATTCTGAGTGAAACTGCCGAGCGCAGGTTCCAGAATTGATACCAGTCCAATGAGCAGTCCGAGCGGTTATGAAAACCTCTGACTCTCCATTTCTTTGCATTCGCAGGGGAGAGCATTGGACCGGCATGCGTTGCATTGATGATGCATGCGTGATGTCGCATTAATTCCCGTTATTAAATCAATGGCGTGTCAATACCAGCTTGGACCGCAGTCTGAGCTTCACCAATTACTTGCATGCGACGTCAATATCGTGATCACGCTGCGTGGCTAGCCTGTTGAGGATGTCGCTACAAACCAATGAAATGGCCCTTCTAGCCAGACTGAAGCAGCTGCTGTTCCAGCCTTTCAGTGGCGCTCAGGGGATCCATCACACTCTTTAAGCGTCACACTGCACTCGAAGCGAGTGCCTTATGCGGCGACACTGCCAATGTTCGGTCTTAAATGAGCTGTGACATCGGACTCACGACCGTTGACCAGTGCTATAATCCTGTCCCAGCGGTCGTCGTACCGTGTCGACAGTTCTACTCGTCGTCCCAGGGGTCGTGCTCCAGACAGAGCCGTTGGCATGCGCTATTAAACCCGGTCAAAGCCAACCGGGAGCTGCAGAGCGCCGAGTGCAGCGACGTCGGCGAGCTATTGGGATGATCCACTTACGTGAGCCAAGATCAATCACTAGTCAGACATCGTGAACAGGCATGTAAGGTACATACGGTGCTGAGCAGTATCGGCAAGGCACAACAAGCATCAAACAAAATCAAGTTGATGCATCAAACATGATGCGACGCATATAAGGCATGACGTTTGACAGTACTGACATGTCACGGCACTGTGCAACAAAAACACGACACGGTGCATGACAAACTAAAGTGCAGCACACTGGGTAACAAAACAGAAGTTAAGAGGGTGCTAAAGCAGCACATAACCGTTAAGGCCTGGCTACACTATGCGTTTTCTTCGTGCGTTTTTTGCGTGTTTGCGTGTTTTGCATGATATCGTTCTGGAAAAAAAGAACGATACTACGTGTTTGTGATGTTTTTCACCTTAAATTTTAGTTACATAAGAGTTATATTAGCTTTTGTATATAACCAAAGTAAAAATTATATTGTTTATAACTTTTTTCCTAGAACGATATTACGCAAAACACGCAAACCTGCAAAAACGCACGCAGAAAACGCATAGTGTAGCCAGGCCTTTACGCTGTGCCTTATGTCTTATGTCATCGTCATGAAATGAAGATATCAGTCATTTGCAGCACATGCTGTCATGTGGTTTGGTTTATTCAAGTTTATTGTTCACTCCAATTTGATGCCGTCTACTGAAATGCGACGTCAGTTAGATGCAAGAATGACGTAATAATGCTTAAAAAAATTAATATTAATGCTCATTCGTCCCGTTTAAAATGTCATTTTGGTGGTGAAATTATGATACCTAAGCACAGCATAAGCTTCATGGGATCCGAAATATCTTATGTGAACAGCTACTTCTGTTCAGTTTTATCTTCTGTTTCACCCACAGCCTTACAATTGCCAATGACCTCAGCCCGGCATCTTATTCGGGAATCCCAGCGCTGTGACCTCCTCTGGCCACTTTCCACCGGCTCAACATGTCCACTGGTGATCTCCTCGGTCAAAGCTGCCGCACTGGCACCGTCTCGACTATTGATTTGACCATTTCTGGGCGGCAATTTGATCTGGTAGCCTTTCCGAGTGACGTCACCGCTGGCCGCCGCCGGCAGCGGCAACACTGGCGGCGCAATGGAGACGGATGCGCCGCAGCCTTTCGGCGCACCGCCCATGGTCAGGGTATCGCCTCAGGGCGGGAGGTGGCGGTAGGGGTCGGGAGGTCACGCGCCCTGCCCTGAGGCGACGGTGACTGAACTGATGGGCTGTCGGAGGGACAATGCTGGGTGGCAGCCGCGAGTGGTCGACGGAAGACGAATGGTCACCGTATATTGATGTGCGAGCGGTGAGGAGTGCTGGCTAGAGGTGTCAAACTAGGCTGCAGCATGGATGTCGGAGTGGCGTGAAAATTGAGAAAGGAGAATTTTGCGCTCGTACGCAGTTATCGCAGCTGAGGTAAAAGTCGCGATCAAAGTGATATTCAGCAGGATTTCAATGCATGCAATAAAAAATGAGTATGAATCCATCAAAGTGCGGTGGATGCAATGCTCACGTTCGCAGACGTATGATATTGTTGGAGCCACTTCAACCAGCCGATGTTCTAGCTCCTCTGTCCCGATACTAAAAATAAGTCGTATGCTGTAAACATTGACCTCTATAGTAACCTAGACGGGCGACTGCCGCGCCGCGGCCGGCACGGAATCGTTCCCGCATGGGGGCGCAGTGGCGCCACCTGTAAGTGGTCAGAAGTTCCCGGTCCCGGTAGACGGTCCATGTTAAGTGGGTAACTTTTTAAGTTGATTTTTATGAAAAATACAGCCTGCGGATGGCTGAAAAGGATTGTTATGTAACTGAACATGCGTTCTTAAGATGTGATGTGTTCGATTGCCAGCAGGATGGCTCGAGCCATTCAATAAAGTGCATTATTTCAAATGACCCGGACGCTGGCATGGTGCAAAGCATATCGAAACGTGGAGAGGCTCCATGCCGTAGGTAAGGCCATGCGGGACCAGGAACGTACCCGCTTCCTACTCAAGTGGCAAAAGATGATCAATTAGCAACCGAAAGGGGGTTGGGTCGAACGGACCCCCCCCCCCCCCCCGGCCCCCACCTCCTCAGCTTTTAGCTTTTCGCAGCTCGCGTAAAAAGCGACCGATCAATCGCGACGAAACTTTCAGTAACCTCGCGTAAATCAGTTTTATTTACACCTACCCTAAAAATGTCATGACCCTGAGTCCCTGACCCAAATGACCTTATGACCTGTGATCTACTTTTCGAGACCATATGTTGGGCCGGAATCGCGATTTGGCACATGTCGGCTCGCATTAGCCGCGCGTTTGCAGTCTTTTCGTGGTTTCAAGCGCTCAAACTCGTGGTAAAATGCTGCTCCCGTGCATTAGGGTGGGTGTCAAGGTCACCTGAAGGTCAGGTCAGGTCATTGACCTTTGATGACCTCGGTTCACTTTTGATCGAGTTTTACATGTTTGTAGGCTAGTTTTGGAGCTGATTTCCGAATTTAACAATTATTTTAACGTTTACGAAGTAGTTTTGGTGCCTTCGTGTCATGTTACGAAGCTGTCAGAGGCGGTTGACACCTACTGGGAATACCCGGCAGGACCCCTACTGGTTGACCTTGCCTGACCCAACCTGGCCTAAATGCATCCAGACATCATCTGTGATAAAAATGAACATGATATTCGTGATCAGCACCCCGAAAACCTCATATCAGCAACACTTAACGACGTTCTAACAGGTCCCGATTTCCCCGACGCTTGGGTCATTGACCTGCCCGGCTGGAAGGTCAACCAATGACCTAGGACCTTCAAATTGCGTATCATCGGTTTCTTCTCGTCTACTTGCAATTCCATCCCTGATAGTCTGCCAGTGCTTAAATAGATCACCATCGATCTGGAATGATCATCTTTTCGCTTTTGCCACCTGAGTAGAAAGAGCAAGTACGTTCCTGGTACACTGCATGGCCTTACCTACGGCAGGGAGCCTCTCTACGCTTCGATACGCTATGCATTGCCAGAGTCCGGGTCATCTGAAATGATGCACTTGATTACATGGCTCGAGCCATCCTGTTGGCAATCGAAGACACCCACGCCTTAAGAAAGCATGTTCAGTTATAAAACAATCCCTTTCAGCCATCCGCATGCTGTATCTGGCATAAAAATCGACTTCAAAAGTTACCCACGTAACATGGACCGTCTACGGGGACCGGGAACTTCTGACCACTTGCAGGTGGCGCCACTGCGCCCCCATGCGGGAACAACTGCGGCGCGGCAGTCGTCCGTCTAGGTTACTATAGAGGTCAATGGCTGTAAATGCCACTTTTTCAATTTCCTTGCCCAACCCTCACATTGTTTTCTCGTCTTGTCCAGGTTGTGACTGCCACAGCCTGCAACTCGTCCCAGCTGTGTCCGGGTCCCTCAGCTCCCGTGGCTAACTCTCCGAGTCGGATCAGCCCTCAGCGCCGCGTGGACCATTTTTCGTACACAGCCTTCGGTTCTCTGTCAGAGGAGCGTCTGTCCAATAACGCACTGACCGGGGTTCGGACCGACTGGTCGCTGGTTATGGGAAGGACCGGCTGTAGACACAAAACCGTCCGTCACTCGGCGCCTTCTTTGGTGATGGATTAAAGTCGGTGACGCTGATCGGGGCAGCGTTCGACCGAAAAGAACGGTGGAAATGGGAACAGGTGAAGGATGAAACACAATGACTATAGGCGAGACAGATAAAGGCTGACAATGTGAAGGGAAAGAAAGAGATACATGATAAGCGAAACGACGTGGGAAAGTATTAAAGCTGATATATAGGCATTTGTGGTTGATTTGTGAAAGACGAGAGAATGCTAACCATGACCAGTAATTTGTTACATTTGATTGATTCTCTTCATTTGGCCCAAATGTTTTCATAACTTATGCTTCCTTGATATATTTCAGTTATACTTATTTTATGGCCAACCTTTTCCTCTCATCTCCTTTTCACCGTCATCGCAGCAGCATTTATACAGCCGAAACTCCGGAACGAATTCCGCCTCTGGAACGGCTCGTCGGCTGAAGAATGTCGCGGGATGAGCGCATACAGGGAACGTACGGCCGTCCCGGCCCGCCCCTGCCGTGTCAGCCCTGTCATTTGACCCCGTTCGCTGCTGGGAGCATCCTCAACAAACGGGCCCTCCCCACCCCGCCCTCTCCTACGGCAGCGCTCGCCCTGCTCCCGCGGCGCTGTAACCTCCGGTCACATGACCTGGCCGAGACAAACGAGACACTGCGGAGCGTGCAATATCAGAGCTGGGCGTCACCTCCTTCTCTCCCAGCCCAGCCCTCGCCGATACTTTCTCAGACAACCGGCCGGTGAATTCTTTCCAGGCAGAGATGTGCTTCAGTGGCAGCGCCCTCTCTATTGCTACAGGGTCATTGAACTATACATAGTAGTGGTCGCTGAGCGTGACAGATACCATTCCATTACAGCCGCAAATGCAAATGAAAAAAGTAAGTATATCTGAAATGGTTGTGAGAAGGGCACGTCATCCGGTCAGCGCGAGCCCGGCGTTACGTGACTGGGCGGAGCTTCCGGTCCACCGTCGACCAATCATCATCGAGAGATTCGGGCCGCGACCGACCTGAGATATTGTCCTTTCTCAGCCTTGGTATTCACAACGCAAGGTTGGGATTGGACAATACCCCAGCGGTGTCGCCATCTTCGGTGTCACGGTGCATCACGACATCACGAAACCTTCACGAAGTCACGCCAAGCACGTTTCGGGATCACGACGTTGCAGCAAGTCGAGCGATCTCTAGGAAACATCACGGAAGCTCTTCGTGACACGCGGAATGGTTTTTCAACTCCCGTGTTGTAGCGTCAGCGGGGCAGGATGCTGAAACTCACGAACTAACCAAGTCGTGAGGTCACGCATGGTTTCACGGAATTGAGCTGTGGCGGTCACGATTTTGTGGTAAGCGAGAGTGGCCGGGTTAGAAAACTGGAGAAGCGAACTTCAGCTCGCTGATTCTGCTTTTTGAGTTTTGTGGGGGTTTAAATGTGGCTATGAAAGAGGTTAACCCGCGCATGACTGGGGTATTTTCCATAACGCGAGTGACTGGGGGGGGGCTCTCCAGAGCCCCCCCCCCCCTCCTATCTCCGAGACTACTGGGCTGATCGTGAAACTTCAAACGGTGTCTGATAGCCCTGGAAAAACTGTCGAACGAAACCTACTTTCATTGACCTCGAGGTCACCGATAACGTCACAGGTCAGGTCAAAGTAAAAATTATCGACATTTTTGCTAGTTCACAATTTAGGCTCTGACCGCCGGACCGCCGCGCCGGTCCGATCAGGCTCATTTTTGGTTTACGCACTCCTTGACGGATGCCTTAGATACCCTGAGGGTACCGAACTTTTACTTCGAATTTTTAAGGTCAAGGCCAGGTCATCCTAGGTCACGAAAATTGTATATCAGGTATCAGTCACGTGACGCATGTTTTATGGTCCATTTTACTTCGCAGATTTCGAAAATAGTGTCGCCTGTGTCATTTGAGGTCATTGTCAGCTGAATTTACCGGAGGTCAGGTCACTTTCAGGTCAGAAAATTTTGAAAATGAAATTTGTCAACAAAAAAGGCGCCTATCAGATGCAGTTTGAGCTCAGGAACATGATGGTGCCATTTATATTGCTGTACGACGTCAAAAACGTACTGAAAAATGGATTTGAAAAAAAAAAAAACATAAAATTGTAAAATTTTGACAATAATGCGAATAACTTGGCTATTTTTGAAGACATTGGGCTAAAACTTGCAAAGGTAGTACATCAGTGTGTGTTCTATCACATATATTCCGGTTTTTGCGAAAATTCAAAAACTTTTTGAAAAAAAAAATAAAAAAATATATTTTTAATTGTAAATACATATTTTTCAAAACATTCAAAATTTCGAAAATTCGAGATAGCAGTTTGATAGCTACGTGTATTTGTAGTCCACTCATGCAAAGAAAATGGATCTAGCTTTAAAACTGAGCTCTTGAGAGCGTTTGCCGTAATTCAGTGTTTTGCATGAAAATCGGCCGACATGACGTCACTCTGACGTCATTTCCGGCCAAACTATGGTAGCTAGAAAGTTGAAATTTGAACACAAGGTGTCAAATTGATGCTTCTGAGGGTACCGCAAGTTTCGTGTTGATCCGTCAAACGGTTTAGAAAATATTGCTGAAAAACGGGAGGGGGGCTCTGTAGAGCCCCCCCAGTCATGCGCGGGTTAATTAACCATACCTATCGCACAAAGTTTCCATTTCATTGCATATTTCACTGCGAAAAAAGATTGCATTGTTATCAATGAGCTGTGACAATGTGTGTCAGGGAGCACAATGACCAAGGCAGCGATGAAGTGGCTTTGTTTGATCAGCAAATAGTCAGGAGTCAGGACTGAGGAACCGAGCTGGGGTTATCTGAGCTATTCAGCGGATATGGGACGTCTGAGTCAATGTGATATGCAGCCAAAGTTGCTCCTCTGTAAGCTGCACAGTGGTCAATGGCCATAGGTGAATGAGTGGTGTCAGCGGGACTGTCTTCAGGGATGTGATGCAAGCGTTTGTCATGAGATCCCCAAGCCGGGAATTAGGCATTACCAGACCATGGAGAGAAGAACACTAATTCAAATTCCAAGCAAACCATACTGGACACAAAAAAGGGACGTTTATATTTGTGTTAGTAATGACTGCCGATGTTTTCTGCCTGAGGTGTATGCTGTATATCAAACCTCCTTGTATTGGCCCTGTGACAGGCCTGCACATCCCCATCCCCAGCGCCCCACCAACGCAGCCAACTGACCTGTCTCATACCGCCCGAGGTCTCCTCTATACCGGTCACCCCCGGCCCTGTAACGTCGTCTCCGGTCCACACCCATGCCTCACTCAACTCACTACACTTCCCACCTACACCTCGTACGTATAACACCGACACAACAACTGACCACTGCTGTTAGACGGGCACTCTCACTATGTGAGACGCCGTGCCACAGCACCGCACTGACACGACACTACCCCCCAGCCGGACTGGCGACCTCGCCGGGCTGCTTCCAGCTGCTGACTGGACTCGGGGAGTCCGGTCGGTGCCCCCGGGCCGCCCTGGACAGAGGGGAGGGGGACGAGAGGCCCGGGGCTGAAGGGGGAGATAAGGCCAGTCCGGAGTTCGAGTTTGGCCTTTGGACAAAATAGGCGCCAGTGACGAGGATGTGATTACGACTCAGACTGCCTCTTGTGAAAATGAAGACGAAGGTGAGAACAGAATACCTACAATGAAACAGTAACCGTCACATCACGAGACTATTTATACTCACGAGGTAAAAATGACGATTTATTTGAAATCTTTGACATTTTAGTCCTTAACCGAACTCAAAATTGTGCCCAGACAATGCTCATTGCTGCTGCTAGACCCACTGCTTGCTATTTAGTTTCCCTTGAAGTCATCAGAGCAGACCCGGTCTCTCAATTAGGTGTCGGACAGGCGGCCTCGCCCTGTGCGGAGCCTGGCCCGCCTGCTGCACCCATGCAACATGATGCAGCTCATCTGCACTCAGCGCGTCACGTGACAGTGCATACTCGAGGGGAGGGGCTAGCGGGGGGGGATGATTGTATTACTGAGCATTCACCGGATATCAACTCTAATGAGTAGTGTGTGCTGTTCACTCGGAAATAACACCACTGTTGCTGAGTTCGTTAACATCCATGATTGAGCCATGTGTGCAGAACTTTCGTTGAGACTATTGTTGACCAAAAGATCATCGATTTACATAAAAAAAATGCTTATCAGAGGCTGCGATATCCGTTTAAATGTTCTTCTGAACTGAACCTGACGTTTCTACCGTAAAATAGATAAAGTAAATCACGTTAGGTTAGGCAAGGTTATATTGAAATGGATAACTAAATTCAAAAGTATATAAGTAAAATGGGTAGGCAAAAAGTAAGGACAGGCAATTACCTCGGCCAACACATCAGCTATCTCAATTGTCACATAATCCAGCCAACGACGCTTAATAACTACATACCACTCTGATAATATCCCGATACATGCTTCCATCGGGCTCAATACCGATGGTGGGTCGATCATATCCCGACGGTCTCTGTAATAAAGTCCCGGTCAGGTGCCCCTATCAGGTGCCCCATCCCTGCCTGGGGTCAATATATCGACTCCAGGGTTGGCCGGTGCATCGGCCCGGTCCTGTCTGTCGATGTAACATGGCCCCGACTACCGCTCGACTCTGACTAGAGTCGGATTATGCCATGATTTGTTTGCGAATTGATTCCGATTCAAAACTGCTTAGGGTGCTCCGAATGGACTTGATGTGTTGGACTGACTTCGCCTGTCTATGTGGCTCTAACTAATTCAACTAGACGATGAATGATTATTTGACACCATTTCTACTGCAACCACACCCCATGACTATCCGACTCTATTCGACTCTGACAAGACTCTGACTCGGCTCAGTGATCGGTGCCCCCGATTAGTTTTCGCCGGTGGGGCCGACAGGGTAAGTCCGACCCGCTGACAGGTAAAAACCCGACCCGGTAACCAGTCCCTCGAGGCGGCACTCCAAACAAAAACTGGCACAGAGACCCAGCGCAGCGGTGCTGACTGGCAAAGTAGCTAGGCGTGAGTGGCAGTGGTAATTAATCGATGGTCACTTGAGAGAAATCCATGTGACTTGTCGCTACCTTGTTAATTGCTTCTCTCTCCCTCTCTCTCTCTCTCTCTCTCTCTCTCTCTCTCTCTCTCTCTCTCTCTCGCTCTCGCTCTCGCTCTCGCTCTCGCTCTCGCTCTCGCTCTCTCTCTCTCTCTCTCTCTCTCTCTCTCTCTCTCTCTCTCTCTCTCTCTCTCTCTCTCTCTCTCTCTCTCTCTCTCTCTCTCTCTCTCTCTCTCTCTCTCTCTCTCTCGTCCTTTTTCTTTAAAATGTTCACTGTTTTCTCTCCATTTGCTGCATTTCTCTTCTTTCGTTGAATAATGTATTGTTACCTATTGTTGCTTAGCGAATGGCCCTGGATAATGAATAATGCTAAATGTTGCTGATAAATCAGAAAGTAAAAAAAATCCATTTATATGTCTTGTAATTTAACTTCGCTGCTTTCGGAATAAGCCTAACAAATTCAGCGTCTTTGCATAGGATATTAACGCAATTACTTACGGAACGTTTTCCTATTCATTATCGCACAAAGAACGTCTGAGTCAGTGCGGGTTGTTGCCTTTGATAACGGAACATAATTATGCAAATCCGACAGTAATGAACCTAAAAGTAATCTGAGCCCCAGCCCGGAAAAGGAAGCTTTACGACCCGAGGGCCATCCATTGCGGTCAGCTCTTTGGACTAAATGGTGGGTAAGCCGCATCTGTTGTGCTCTAGTACGTGATTTCCTTTACCGGATATTGTGTCTCAATAGCTGCGTAAAAGTTATTGTGACTGACTGCTCCCTTCTGTAACAAAATATAGTTAGAGGAAAACAAAATAGTTAGAGCGCGTCGGTGAGTGTCACCAAATGATCGGAATATATACCTAAATCCATATCGCATAGCCATTTTATTTGTTCCTTCATTCAATGAACCAGCATCGTATTAACCATTTTATTATCCATCAGCCTGTGGAATCCATTCTATGTACCCATTCTATCACTGAGCGTGACGTTGATATGAGATTCACTCCGCCATTGGCGTCACTTGCAGGGCAATAAACAGTTGGCCCATCCCATAACTCGGGGCGGTGAAACATCCCCTTCCGTGTGTCGTTGCATTCGGTGTGAAAATCCGACGGAACGGCCGGGCCGTGTCGCCAGAGAGAGGCTCATCCCAGCCGTCACAGTCGAAACGGATGGGAACGGACGGCGGCCCGACTGCGAACGGGTAACGACAATCGATGGCGGATCGGCCCACCATTTTAGAGGGACACGGCGCCGCCGGTGGAGGGGCGGAACTCCGCCGCGGGGGCAGCGGAACTCCGCCGCGGGGGCAGCGGAACTCCGCCGCGGGGGCAGCGGAACTCCGCCGCGGATGGAGCGGAATTCCACCGCGGAGGGAGTGGAACTCCGCACTTTGCCCCGGGGGGGGGGGGAGCAGGACTCCGCCGTCCCCGCCCGCTTGGACGGGTCCGCCGGAAATGATGTGGCTGACTCACGATGGAAGGTATCACATAAACTGGCGACTGATCAGGTGGCATGCTGAATGGTGATGGATCTACATTCTACATGCCTACGTGAGCGCTGGTGTTCGGTATCGGATGGGAGAAGCAGGCAAAAGCTGCGAAGCTAGTCCGTCTGTTTATTTTAAAGGATAAAATAAGCTTCCCATATCAGTAAAGGCTTTTAGAACAACAATTCCTAAGTTCAAACAGAAACAGATCAGCATTTAGGTGGGGGCAGCTGTTATGCACAATGCACGTTATAGCGCAGCGTCTGGATACACTACGCTACACACTATGCACACTAGCTGACTGATAACTTTCACCTTACGATCTCTCCCTCATGAGTTGCGGTATCGGCAGCGGTGGTCCCCTGGTCGGGACCAGGTGCATCCCAGCTTTATGGCGCCAATTACAGCGGTTGGCGCCAGAAAAATTACCCGCAGAACTAATGACCGAGATAACAAAGTATCCACTATGTCGCCCTGCAGTGGTGGCGCGCTGGGAGGAATCCTCCATTTCACAGCGAGCCAGATTTTTTAATGCCGCAGTCGGCTCGCCGAAATTCGAGGAGCTTGATGTTTTGTTTAGCTGGGCGTCAGTTGGCGTCAGTGGAATGGTCATAGGGGAACAAAAACATATCACTGTTTTAAACAAGTCAGAAACACTCATTTTCCAGTTCAAATGTGTTTAGCTTGTAACGGCGCAAAAACACCTTCAGGCATCCAAAATGCTACTTTTATTACAGGAAAAGAGTGTAAGAACTCAAAATCCAGCACTTGCAGAAATTCAGCTCATTTTCTAGGCCAAGCCATCATTTTCATGCATCAATTGTTTATCAGAATAAGACGCCATTTCCATACCCATTCGCTCAGTCGAATTCACGCTCGCGCACCAAGTGGCTATCTATGCAGCTGAATGCAAATTAACGACAGCCAACATCTGCTGCAATACCACATAGTAGTCATTGGACCGCGCTCAGAGCCACAGTGGAGTCGCCAGAGAAGAGAGGTGGTCACCGTTTCATTATCGGGCGGTGTCGTTACTTCATCGGAGCGGAGCGACGGAACCGACGGAGCGAGAGGTGCTCCCATCACACTGATACGGAGCGGGAACGTCTTCCCACCCCGCCCCTCCCCGGAAGGGTCGGGGAGGTGAGGGGAGAAGTCGGCTGAAGTGACAATGGTAGAGCGTTAGAAAAGTCGGCACGGATCAACCGATGAACGGATTGAAAATGTGGGATATATGTACGAGTATTCAAGGTTGAGAAGTCCTTGCGTGTCACATTCAAGGGTAGGCCACGACCGAAATATGTTGAGTTATATATAGAATGCATTTGAATTTTCATTTAACAGACCCAGATGATGATTTATATATTTTATCATATAACCAGCTTCTACAAAGAAATCATTTATATAAATATTTCCCTTAGTTATCTTCCCCTTCCTGAATCTGGATCTCCACGGAACATTGCTGATAAACAGGCGTAGGGATTCGTGTCAGGTGCCTCGAAAATTGCTGATTCAATGTGCATGTTATCGTTATTAG